>NC_074689.1:12762512-12936092 GCF_029448725.1 Salvelinus fontinalis
AAAACTAGGAAGAAAATGTATGGATTGGTCAACATGCCATTGCACATATTGATCGGTGCGTTTGTGTGCGGACCACAAAATCCATAGCTATAGAGAGGGACAAGTTTTAATCAATCCAAGATTGATCGCCTAAGACCGCCATCTCAGAGCGTAGCAGTGTGTTTAAATGAGTGTTGTTTGTGCAGACCCCTGCATCCTTCTACTGGTTCTAGAACTCAACGTCTCTAGAGACTAACAGAACCCTTTTTTTCTGGCCAATGAAATCAGAATTCCTGAATGTGAGACCACACATATAAGGGTCTGTCATTGTTTAAACTGAACCGTGGAGCAATTGTCTGAAGAACACAATTAGATTCAGTGAAAGCTAAAGAAATCAGCTTTCACTTTTTACATCCTCCGTGTCTCAAAAAGATTCCATGATACAACCGCTAACTTTGGCTTATTGCCTTCAGCACAGTGAGGCGTGAGGGAAAAATAAAACAGCTCATGAATATGGGAATAAACAACTCAAAATAGCAGTCAGTCAAACTGTATCAGTAGTTGCCTTCAGTTAAGATGAGCTTTTTTTCTTTAAGTACGTAAAGCTTAAGATGACGAGGAAGCTTTCCACCACACCAGCGTCCCTCCGTCCGTTGGCTGTTAGATTTGCATTGACTGAGAGTGATTAGAGAAGTGCGTGCGAGCGCGTGTGCGATTAAAGAGGGTAGGAAGCTTTATATTAAAGTCGTCACAGAGAGACAGCTGGGAAGGCAAACACTGATATTAAAGTGGGTCCGAGGGCTCCAGATCATCTCTGATACTGTAAGCTTTATTGACGTTTCTGACAAATGCAAAATAAATGAGAAAGAGATAAGTGATGCAGCTACTGCTCTGAATGCTGTGAAAGAGGAAGGCGGAAGTTGCTACGATAAATGTCTCTGAAAACCACTATTTTTAGGCACTGAGGGTGGTAGAGCGTTTTGATACCCATGTGATAAACTTGTTTCCCTCTGGTCGACACTAAAGAGAAAGTAGAGCGCTACGTGGGATTGTATTAAATGATTGCATTCCAAGAGTTTGCCAAAAATCATTTAACAGTGTAGAGATAACTTCAGTACAGTGTGGGTTTGAAATGTTTGACTTTATTTGACGGTACGAGACAGAGACGATTTGAGAAGAGAATAAATAAAGAAGAGGGAGAGAGAGAGATGGAGAGAGAGAGATGGAGAGAGAGAGAGAGAGAGAGAGATGGAGAGAGAGAGAGAGATGAGAGAGAGAGAGAGATGGAGAGAAAGAGAGAGAGAGAGAGAGAAATGGAAAGAAAGAGAGAGAGAGATGGAAAGAGAGAGATGGTGTATCTTACCGTGGCAGGGAACTGTACTGTCTTTGGGCCTGTGTAAATGAGTCTCGTCTCTTGTCTTGTCTCGGTCTCTGCACCTGTGACTCCACAGACACAGATTGGTGTCCGGTCAGGGTATGGGTCCCCGAGTTAGCCTGAAACACACATCCCGGTTACACACAGTACATGTACACTTTACACACACATACAATATATTTACAGCACATGTACACAATGATTTTGGATACTCTGACATTATACACAAACCCTTAATAGAGCCCAGTAGAAAAGACATTGCGTACTTCTATTATCAAGACCAGAAGTCGATGGAAGGTAGGTTTCTCAAGAGCAAGAGTTAATTTGCTGGAGGATGTTGGTGGATGGCAGTAGGTGTTAATGAAGCAAACACCTGCCCCTCTGACCCTGGCGGAGACTCATACTGTCATTAGTCTAGCCCACACATCCTTGACCCGGAGTGGAGAGCCATGATGGCGCCACCATTACCTGTTGCCATTGTTGGCATGCTTTAGCTGGTAGTTGGTGATCTTGACTACCACTGCCTGATCCAAACGAGGAAGTGGCTCTGTGGCTTTGTTGTGTGAAGTCATCAGAATGGTTGGTATGGTATAATCATCACACGCACTCGCAGGCACACAACGCAAGACACATCACTAATGAGCTAGCTGATTAAAAACATGACAACCTAATTAGCAGTAGAGGCATGTACATGCTTGTACCTTTGGAGGATGAGTCAGAAGAACTGTTGACTTGAGTATTTTTTAAACATATTTATTTATTTATCTATAAAAGGCTTTGAGGGATATGCGGCTGAAGGGGATATGCTGTGGGTAAAGGTACTGTATCATCAAGAGAACGTCTTTAAAATGTCTAATGCCTCCTGCAGATTTTCACATTGACAGCTGCAATAACAGCCTAATAGGCCAATTACAGAAATCACGCCGACCTCTCCATAAGTCCTTGGAAGTAAAAAAAAAATGATGCTATTACATTTTAGTCATTTCAGCAGACACTCTTATCCAGAGTGACTTACAGTAGTGAGTGCATACATTTTCATACTTTTTTTGTACTGGTCCACTGTGGGAATCGAACTCACAACCCTGGGGCTTGCCATGCTCTACCAATTACACACAGGACCTATTACACGTGTGTCAAATGAATTGACCTTAATGTTTCAGGTTTCCCTGAAATAACACATCTTCCTCCACTCAAAAATGCTCGAAAACATAAACTGGTATCAGATTAAGCATAAGGGAAACATGAAATTATTTTATTGGGCCTAAAAGCGGAGGGTGAGAAAATTATTTGGAACGCCGAAAGAACTTTTTATGTAATTTCAATGGGGGATGGAGGATGGGATTCAGCCCAAGGCTTGACATTTCCTGTATTCAGGTTTCTTATTGTAGGGAGCTGAGATCTAACCATAGAAGAGAATGGCTTTGTCTCAAATGTCACCCTATTCCATATATAGTGCACTACTTTTGACATCGGCCCATAGAGCTCTGGTAAAAAAGTAGTGCACTATGTAGGGAAAAGGGTGCCATGTTAGGGAAGAAGGCAAGAGGAATGGCTGGGAGACAGAATCAGTCAGAGTAATACCATTAGCCAGGAAGGAGAATCTGATTATTCACTGTTCTGCGGGAATACAATGCCATATAAAACATGACATTTGCCAAAATCAAATCAAAAGATGTCATGTTCATTTTTTATTTAATAACAGGGAAAAGGATGTCAATACTTCATGTTTTTCCCTCCACGTTGCATATAGCCTAGCCTGTCAAGTCCATGGAGAAAGAATATACCACCTGTTAAAACACAAGAACATTCAGCGAGAAAGAGAGAGCGCGATTGAGACATAATTATGAAAATGATGTGCAGCTATCAAACATAAAGAAACATGAAAACAGATGGAAAGGGAGGGAGAGTCTTGGACCTCCAACCTCACAGAGACACAGTCTAATAGTGATCATAGACTCACCCAACCCCATCTAGACTATCATAGACTCCCCACCACTGTCTTTATCCCAAACAGCACCCTACTCCCTACATACTTTTTTTGTTAGGTCCCTACCTTGTGCATTATATATAGGGAATAAAGTGTCATTTGGGACACACATACTGTTTACCCCATAGCATAGACAATGACTTCAAGAGCTCCGCTCAGCTCCACCTCCACACAAACAGCCATGTGGAACACATTTCCCTGCGAATGTACTTGACGGGTGCACATTAAGAGTGTGTATCCCAAATGGCATCCTGTTCCCTATATAGTGCACTACTTTTGATCAGGGCCCATAGGGCTAGACAGTATGAAAAGAGAAGGCAAGGCTAAGCCTGGGCCTCGATGGATAAAACCTACAGTTGGATAATGGATAATGACTCCACTCTCCCTTTAAATTGTTTCACACAGATCCAATTCCTGTCAATTTATTAACAGCGGGGCTAGTCCATTTGCGGTGAGGAGGGGTGTGCCACCCCCAGGCTACAGCTCCGTTCGCAAAGCTCTCCGTGTGGTCCACCACTTCCTCTACTCAGCCCAGAGAACTCCGAGTGCTCAGAGAACGGACACAAATGGGAAGTGGCTTTCTTTATCGCCACATCTCAGACTTTAAGCACCTCAATACATCTCAGACAAGTATCTCCTCCGTATAGGAAGTACATCAAAAACAGACCAGCCTGGTTATTAGGACCATATGCATGCATCCTCCTGAGACGTTTAAAAGGCATTTAAGAGCTGGTACATCTCTAAAGAATTAGTTATAGAATTATATGCGCTCATTCTGTATGTCTACATTTTACTGCTCCTAGCAGTAGTACACTGTATTACTGGAGAATAGGGGTGAAAAATGTTATTACGTAGAGAATAATGGACATGCAAATTCCAATGTTCCCCTTGAGTTCCCTCTCTCCCAGACACTCGCTCTCTCTCTCTGCACTATATCTTATCTCTGAACAGAAACACAATTTTGTATCTAAGTAACCACTGCAGTATGATAAAGACAAGGGCCCTGAATAGCAGTGTCTGTCTGTGTTATCTGTGAGTAGCCATTATCATACAACCAACCATACAACATAACCCCTCTACAAGTGAATCCCTATATTGCTCCCTGTGGCTGCGGCTGTGCTTGGGTTAATGCAACTTTTTAGCTGATGCAATGCCACATAACACAGTACAGAGTTGTATTATGATTAGAAACCGTCTTAGCCCTTGCCTCTGGCCTCTACCAAGTCAAGTGACTGCACTTACAAAGAGCTTACGCTTCACATGATTTCATGATAACCAGTTCAACACACATACGCTGTTTCTCCCTCCTGCATTGGCAAGGATTGTCCTGGATTCCCCTCGACTGTACTGCCTCTATGGTGGCTGAGTTTGTAGCCTTGTATGTTACTGGCGGATTCATTGTAATTCAAAGGAATTCACATAAATAAAAGTTTTAATAGGAGCCGGTGGTGTTTTTGATCCAGTACCAGTACAATGGTGGAACATTCTCCTGTTCTGTTTGTTCATGCTGAACATGCTTCTCCGAGGCCCAGTCTCAAATGGCACCCTGTTCCCTAGGTCCCATAGGGCTCTGGTCAAAAGTAGCGCACAATATAGGGAATAGGGTGCCTTTTGGGACACACCACATCTATCCCACCCAACAACAAAGATAACATGTTATTGCTTAAGAACAGAGAGGCAGCCCTCGTAGAACATTCATGTGGCTTATTATGATGAACATCTGGAAATCCCCTCTCAGAAGGAATCTGCACCTTAGGCCTACGGTGTGGGAGGGAGAGAAAACAAGACGAGGGCTAATTGTGTGAATTGGCTCAGGTTGTGTGACAGCCAGGCATAGGCTGTACATTACCACCATTATTCTATTATAGAAGACTGGAGAAGTCTGAAGTTCTGACCGGAACATTCTTGCTATAGAGTCTGAGGCAGGGTTCTGTGCAGGGAGAGAGAGAGAGAGAGAGAGAGAGAGCAGACCCACCTTAGTTCACTTTAAGAGAGCCTATATACAGTGTATATCTATCTCTCTCTCTGTCTAACACATTCTCTGTCTCTGTATCTATCGCTCTCCCTCCCTCCCTCCCTATATACAGTGTATATCTATCTCTCTGTCTAACACATCCTCTGTCTCTCTCTGTATCTATTGCTCTCTCTCCCTCTCTATATACAGTGTATATCTATCTCTCTCTCCCTCTCTATATACAGTGTATATCTCTCTCTCTCTCCCTCTCTATATACAGTGTATATCTCACTCTCTCTCCCTCTCTATATACAGTGTATATCTCTCTCTCTCCCTCTCTATATACAGAGTATATCTCTCTCTCTCTCTCTCTCTCGCTCTCTCTCTCTTTCTCTCTCTCTCCCTCTCTATATACAGTGTATATATCTCTCTCTCTCCCTCTCTATATACAGTGTATATATCTCTCTCTCCCTCTCTATATACAGTGTATATCTCTCTCTCTCCCTCTCTATATACAGAGTATATCTCTCTCTCTCTCTCTCGCTCTCTCTCTCTTTCTCTCTCTCTCCCTCTCTATATACAGTGTATATCTATATCTCTCTCTCTCTCTCTCTCTCTCGCTCCCTCTCTTTACAGTGTATATCTCTCTCTCTCCCTCTCTATATACAGTGTATATCTATCTCTCTCTCTCTCTCTCCCTCTCTATATACAGTGTATATCTCTCTCTCTCTCCCTCTCCATATACAGTGTATATCTATCTATCTCTCTCTCTCCCTCTCTCTCTCTCGCTCCCTCTCTATATACAGTGTATCTCTCTCTCTCTCCCTCTCTATATACAGTGTATATCTCTCTCCCTCTCTCTCTCGCTCCCTCTCTATATACAGTGTATATCTCTCTCTCTCTCTCTCTCCCTCTCTCTCTCTCGATCCCTCTCTATATACAGTGTATATCTCTCTCTCTCTCTCCCTCTCTATATACAGTGTATATCTATCTATCTCTCTCTCTCCCTCTATCTCTCTCTCTCCCTCTCTATTTACAGTGTATATCTCTCTCTCTCCCTCTCCCTCTCTATATACAGTGTATATCTCTCTCTCTCTCTCTCCCTCTCTATTTACAGTGTATATCTCTCTCTCTCCCTCTCTATATACAGTGTATATCTCTCTCTCTCGCTCCCTCTCTATATACAGTGTATATCTATCTATCTCTCTCTCTCCCTCTCTCTCTCTCGCTCCCTCTCTATATACAGTGTATATCTCTCTCTCTCTCTCTCTCTCTCTCTCTCTCGCTCTCTCTCTCTTTCTCTCTCGCTCCCTCTCTATATACAGTGTATATATCTCTCTCTCTCTCCCTCTCTATATACAGTGTATATCTATCTATCTCTCTCTCTCCCTCTCTCTCTCTCGCTCCCTCTCTATATACAGTGTATATCTCTCTCTCTCTCTCCCTCTCTATATACAGTGTATATCTCTCTCTCTCGCTCCCTCTCTATATACAGTGTATATCTATCTCTCTCTCTCCCCTCTCTCTCTCTCTCTCCCTCTCTATATACAGTGTATATCTCTCTCTCTCTCTCCCTCTCTATATACAGTGTATATCTATCTATCTCGCTCCCTCTCTATATACAGTGTATATCTATCTCTCTCGCTCCCTCTCTATATACAGTGTATATCTATCTCTCTCTCTCGCTCCCTCTCTATATACAGTGTATATCTCTCTCTCTCTCTCCCTCTCTATATACAGTGTATATCTCTCTCTCTCTCTCTCTCTCGCTTTCTCTCTCTCTCCCTCTCTATATACAGTGTATATCTCTCTCTCTCGCTCCCTCTCTATATACAGTGTATATCTCTCTCTCTCTCTCCCTCTCTATATACAGTGTATATCTATCTATCTCTCTCTCTCTCTCCCTCTCTCTCTCTCGCTCCCTCTCTATATACAGTGTATATCTCTCTCTCTCTCTCCCTCTCTATATACAGTGTATATCTCTCTCTCTCTCTCTCTCTCGCTTTCTCTCTCTCTCCCTCTCTATATACAGTGTATATCTCTCTCTCTCGCTCCCTCTCTATATACAGTGTATATCTCTCTCCCTCTCTCCCTCTCTATATACAGTGTATATCTATCTATCTCTCTCTCTCTCTCCCTCTCTCTCTCTCGCTCCCTCTCTATATACAGTGTATATCTCTCTCTCTCCCTCTCTATATACAGTCTCTCTCTCTCTCTCTCTCTCTCTCTCTCTCTCTCTCTCTCTCTCTCTCTCTCTCTCTCTCTCTCTCTCTCTCTCTCTCTCTCTCTCTCTATATATACAGTGTATATCTCTCTCTCTCCCTCTCTATATACAGTGTATCTCTCTCTCTATATATACAGTGTATCTCTCTCTCTCTCTCCCTCTCTCTCTCCCTGTCTTGCTAGTATGACTGGTATGAGAACATGCAAATCAGTGCCTGAAGCGACGATTGACTAGGGCTTATTTCAGTAAGCAACACAACCACAAAACAAACAGTTACATTCACACGTTAACATAACACTCCAACAGTTTGTTTTACCAGGGCCAGGGGGAGAATGAGGACGCAAAGGTGATTTCTAGATGTTTATGTCTGAATCTGAGGCCTATCATTGATCAGGTCCTCATGTTGGTTTGGAGAGACAGAGAGAGCATTTTTTCCCTGACCACAACCCACACACAACTCTAAGTTACAACCAATTACATCTACCACCATGTGTCTATGGTTACAACTGTTTACATGGAGTGTCAATATTTCTAAAGATTCTACACCATGCAGGCCATGCTGCATATTACACACGTCTAGTATGGATATGGATACTTTTTTAATAACTAATATTTTAACATCATTTCAACCTTGGGTTTCATGTCCTTCCTGGTTGTAGTTTGTTGTTGCCAGATGACACGATTTCAATTGAATCCCTTAGCAAAGTTCAAATAACGTCTCTCCTACCATCTCACTTAACCAGTTCTGTCAGTGTGATTCTACATTATTATGAAAACGGCACATGAAAGAGTAACGTGAATAAAGTAGGCCCCCGTAACTCCTGGGACCGCCTATATCTTATTACAGAAGAACAGTGGGAGACTTTCAACAGTGTAAACAATCAGGAACAATTAGGCTCTCCATGGCCTCTTTTCCTTAGACGCCTCTGGCTACGTCCCAAATGGAACCCTATTACCTATATAATGTCCTACTTTGACCAGAGCTCTGGTCAAAAGTAGTACACTATATAGGGAATAGGGTGCCGTTTGGGATGTAGCTCTGGTCAAAAGTAGTACACTATCTCTGGTCAAAAGTAGTACACTATATAGGGAATAGGGTGCCGTTTGGGATGTAGACTGAGAATCTCCGTAAATAGTCAAATGTTCCTTCGCTTCGCATACCAATGAAGACAATGTGAAACGATTAAACAAAGCTACATGGCTTTGATTATTCAATAAGGCAAACACTGAGGCTAAGCTATGATTAATACAGACCGTTTGACTTATTTTTTTAACACTAAAGATAAGCTATTGTAAAGCTATGGTAAAAAGAGGCCATTTGACCACTCTATGGGCATTATGGCTAAACTATTGTAAAGCTATGGTAAATAGAGACCGTTAGACTACTCTATGGGCATTATGGCTAAGCTATTGTAAAGCTATGGTAAATAGAGACCGTTAGACTACTCTATGGGCATTATGGCTAAGCTATTGTAAAGCTATGGTAAATAGAGGCCGTTTGACTACTTCATGGGCATTATGGCTAAGCTATTGTAAAGCTATGGTAAATAGAGGCCGTTTGACTACTTCATGGGCATTATGGCTAAGCTATTGTAAAGCTATGGTAAATAGAGGCCGTTAGACTACTCTATGGGCATTATGGCTAAGCTATTGTAAAGCTATGGTAAATAGAGGCCCTTTGGATACTCTATGGGCATTATGGCTAAGCTATTGTAAAGCTATGGTAAATAGAGACCGTTAGACTACTCTCTGGGCATTATGGCTAAGCTATTGTAAAGCTATGGTAAATAGAGGCCGTTTGACTACTTCATGGGCATTATGGCTAAGCTATTGTAAAGTTATGGTAAATAGAGGCCGTTCGACTACTCTATGGGCATTATGGCTAAGCTATTGTAAAGCTATGGTAAATAGAGGCCGTTTGACTACTTCATGGACATTATGGCTAAACTATTGTAAAGCTATGGTAAATAGAGGCCGTTTGACTACTTCATGGGCATTATGGCTAAGCTATTGTAAAGCTATGGTAAATAGAGGCCGTTAGACTACTCTATGGGCATTATGGCTAAGCTATTGTAAAGCTATGGTAAATAGAGGCCGTGTCACGTTCCTGACCTGTTTTCTCTTGTTTTATATGTCTTTATTGGTCAGGGCATGAGTGTGGGTGGGCAGTCTATGTTTTCTATTTCTATGTGGGGGTTTGTGTTCGACCTGGTATGATTCTCAATTAGAGACAGGTGTGTATCGTTTGTCTCTGATTGAGAGTCATACTAAGGCAGCCAGGGTTTCACTGGTGTTTTGTGGGTGTTTGTTTCCTGTCTCAGTGTTTGTTCTGCACCAGATAGGACTGTCTCAGTTTTCACGGTTTGTTATTTTGTTATTTGTTAAGTGTTCATGGTTATTGTTTAATTAAACATGTTGAGCACTGGCTACGCTGCATTTTGGTCCTCTCCTTTACCCCTGTAAGAAAACCTTCACAGGCCGTTAGACTACGCTATGGGCATTATGGCTAAGCTATTGTAAAGCTATGGTAAATAGAGGCCGTTTGACTACTTCATGTGCATTATGGCTAAGCTATTGTAAAGCTATGGTAAATAGAGGCCGTTAGACTACTCTATGGGCATTATGGCTAAGCTATTGTAAAGCTATGGTAAATAGAGGCCGTTAGACCGCTCTCTGGGCATTATGGCTAAGCTATTGTAAAGCTATGGTAAATAGAGGCCGTTAGACTACGCTATGGGCATTATGGCAAAGCTATTGTAAAGCTATGGTAAATAGAGGCCGTTTGACTACTTCATGGGCATTATGGCTAAGCTATTGTAAAGCTATGGTAAATAGAGGCCGTTAGACTACGCTATGGGCATTATGGCTAAGCTATTGTAAAGCTATGGTAAATAGAGGCCGTTTGACTACTTCATGGGCATTATGGCTAAGCTATTGTAAAGCTATGGCAAATAGAGGCCGTTAGACTACGCTATGGGCATTATGGCTAAGCTATTGTAAAGCTATGGTAAATAGAGACCGTTAGACTACTCTATGGGCATTATGGCTAAGCTATTGTAAAGTTATGGTAAATAGAGACCGTTAGACCGCTCTCTGGGCATTATGGCTAAGCTATTGTAAAGCTATGGCAAATAGAGGCCGTTAGACTACTCTATGGGCATTATGGCTAAGCTATTGTAAAGCTATGGTAAATAGAGGCCCTTTGGATACTCTATGGGCATTATGGCTAAGCGATTGTAAAGCTATGGTAAATAGAGGCCGTTAGACCGCTCTCTGGGCATTATGGCTAAGCTATTGTAAAGCTATTGTAAATAGAGGCCATTAGACTACTCTATGGGCATTATGGCTAAGCTATTGTAAAGCTATGGTAAATAGAGACCGTTAGACCGCTCTCTGGGCATTATGGCTAAGCTATTGTAAAGCTATTGTAAATAGAGGCCGTTAGACTACTCTATGGGCATTATGGCTAAGCTATTGTAAAGCTATGGTAAATAGAGGCCTTTTGGATACTCTATGGGCATTCTGGCATGTGTGAGGAGACTGGTGTTACACCTGAGCATGCACACGGGCTTGTCTTGCTGAAGAGACAATGGTCAACTTAATGCGTAGAACAACGAGTCCAATGCATATATGGCCACTATGGTCATAGCAGTGCTCGGTCTCAAATCAACTTTAAACACTAATTAGGGATGTTAAGACGGAAAATGTCTGGTGGGAAATGTTGCCCCTACGAGAGGAGAATGGAGGCCAAATATTTTAACCAGCAGGGTTCAATACACTGACCCGTAATTGAGGAAATGGTTCTATTCCAAATGGTGATTAGCCTGTCATCTTTTCACAGGAAGTCGGAGCACAAGCCACTATGTCTGTCTCAAACCATTACATCGCAAAGATACACAGCTATTTGACCTTTGACCTGGTGACTCAGTTCCCACCATGCTGGATCTGACAGGGTATATTATTCTGTCCGCAACCCAAATAGCACCATATTCCTTCTACAGTGCACTACTTTTGACCAGGGCCCATGGACCTCCATTTGGCCTCCATTTCTCCCATAGGGCTCTTGTCAAAAGTAGTGCACTATAAGGAATAGGGCGCCATTTGCACACTCTGTGTTAGATCAAGATAAAATGAATGACCTTTAACCGCTGGATGTAAACCACTGACGGACAAAGGAAACATTGTACGAGCTCTTATCATTGTAATCAGTGTAAGAGCTAAATGAAGAAACACATTCACATGTTGAATGTTGAAGAACATTTGATTTGTAAATGGCAAGGATGGCAAACATGAATAAATGTTTCTTATTATGAATCGGCACAGCAATAAATTGAACTAATGCATTTCAGTGACTGACATTGGAGAAATAGAAACCGTTCTTTTTTCATACACAGCAGGAGAAATACAAGTAAAGGCATACACCTAAATTACCAAACGAATGACGTTGCTTACATTTAGCCAATTAAAACCCAAATAAATCCCACTGCAGTATAAGATCAATCAAAGAGCGGAAAAACAAGGAAAAAAGTCCCTTTGAATCTAATTAAAAAGTATTCTTAATTAACTCTGAAGAGATTGAAATTAAGGAATTTTAAGATCTCTCTCAATTTGTCGCAACGTTCTTAATATTCACTGTCACTGTCAACTCATCTTCTTTCATTTCATCATCCTCCCAATGTAGAGTCATTTTTAAAAAGTAATGAATATCTGAGAAAGATGGGAACTTTAATAATTAGTAATTACTTCCAGGTCTGAGGTCACAGCAGAGGATTAGAAGTAAAGTCCTGTACAAGGCCTGTTACGAGACGCCTAAGTAGAATAAATGACTGAGGTTGTCCAGGATCAGTTTTCAAATTGTAGAGCATGAGCATGTCCTAGTGTCAACCTGGCAAGGTTTACATCAGAGTAGGCAGACAGGCAGGTAGGTAAGCAGGCAGGCAGAGAAGAAGGGGTTGTGTTGGGTTAGGTTGGAATGGTAATTAGGGTTATTTTGGAGGTCCGTGCAGTGTTGGACTGGGGAGTTGGGATCGGTTAGGCTGTTGGCTGGTTTGGGTTAGGTGGTTGAGGTTAGTTTGGAGGTCCGTGAAGTACTGAGCTGGGTTGGGTTTTGCTGGTGGTTGGGGTTAATGCGCTGGTCCGTACTGCAGGTTGTTAGACACTCACCCAGGGCTGCTCGAAGCTGTATGTGCGCCGTCGGTCATCAGGGTCCTCCTCTCCTCTGGCCTGCTGGAACTCAACCCTCAGACGCCGTATCCGGTCATGGTTACTAGGCGCCAGTCGGTTGCTGCGGAACCAAAGAGGACACAGAGAGTAAGAGGAGAAGGGGAATATAAGCATGAACCAGTAACAGCATTATATCATGTTTTACAATGGTGTCACAAAGAGTCACACAGTGAACTGTACAGACATCATTATTATCCATATGTGTATAGGTGCAAGTGTAATGTCTTGTTTTACAGGTTCAGCCATAGTAGTACGGCACCCCTGGAGCAAATTAGGGTTAAGTGCCTTGCTCAAGGGCACATCAACAGATTTCTCATCTTGTCGGCTAGGGTATTCAAACCAGCGACCTTTCGGTTACTGGCCCAATTAATATAATTTTCAACCATTTTAGAATGAAACGTGTTGTCTAAATTGCGTTCCATACAGAACAAATGAACTAATATCTTGTCAAACCCCCCATCCATTCATACTGTACAGTACATTTGGCATAAAGAAAAAGTCCCATTGTGAGTGATCCATGTTCCTTTTAGACTGGGAGAAGAGCCTATATTATTGGTCTTTATGGGGTAGTGTCGTCATTAAACAGTGCTGATGTTAGAGACTTGTATGCATCCCTTTCATTACTGGCTTTCATTACTGGCCTGTCAATAGGAACCAATACTCTCCCCTCTGTTAATCAGCCTGTCAATAGTAACCAATACTCTCCCCTCTGTTAATCAGCCTGTCAATAGGAACCAATACTCTCCCCTCAGTTAATCAGCTTGTCAATAACAATCAATACTCTCCCCTCAGTTAATCAGCCTGTCAATAGGAACCAATACTCTCCCCTCAGTTAATCAGCTTGTCAATAACAATCAATACTCTCCCCTCAGTTAATCAGCCTGTCAATAGGAACCAATACTCTCCCCTCAGTTAATCAGCTTGTCAATAACAATCAATATTCTCCCCTCAGTTAATCAGCCTGTCGATAGGAATCAATACTCTCCCCTCAGTTAATCAGCTTATCAATAACAATCAATACTCTCCCCTCAGTTAATCAGCTTGTCAATAACAATCAATACACCCCCTCAGTTAATCAGCCTGTCAATAGGAATCAATACTCTCCCCTCAGTTAATCAGCCTGTCAATAGGAATCAATACTCTCCCCTCAGTTAATCAGCCTGTCAATAGGAATCAATACTCTCCCCTATAGTTAATCAGCCTGTCAATAGGAATCAATACTCTCCCTCAGTTAATCAGCCTGTCAATAGGAATCAATACTCTCCCTCAGTTAATCAGCCTGTCAATAGGAATCAATACTCTCCCCTCAGTTAATCCGCCTGTCAATAGAAATCAATACTCTCCCCTCAGTTAATCAGCCTGTCAATAGGAATCAATACTCTCCCCTCAGTTAATCCGCCTGTCAATAGGAATCAATACACTCCCCTATAGTTAATCAGCCTGTCAATAGGAATCAATACTCTCCCTCAGTTAATCAGCCTGTCAATAGAAATCAATACTCTCCCCTCAGTTAATCAGCCTGTCAATAGGAATCAATACTCTCCCCTATAGTTAATCAGCCTGTCAATAGGAATCAATACACTCCCCTCAGTTAATCCACCTGTCAATAAGAATCAATACTCTACCTCAGTTAATCAGCCTCTCCTTTTATCTCCACCAACAGGGTCTGACACTAGGGATAATTATGATAAGACAACCAGCTTGATAATAGGGCCCGGTTTATACATTCCATGGAGGAGGGGGGGGGGGTGAGGTTGGAGACGGGTGGAGGAAGGGGGGGAGAACCAGCGAAAAAGGAACAGATGGAAAGTGAGAGAGGGAGAGAGAGAGGGAACAGAGGGAGAGCAAGGGAAGAGACAGAATAAGAGAAGGAAAAGAAAGGGAGGCAAGGAAGAAAAACTATAGAAGAGCAGCTAGGGGCACTTAAGATGGACGTTGGTTTGACACCGTAGCTGTCAAGCTGTCACGCTGTCGTCACCACTCTGCTCCAAGGTGGCAATTACAGGTGGTACACTAGTAGAAGACCTGATTGCTCATTTAAACCCAGAGGATCCTGAAGTACAATTAGGCCCATAATTGTAGATTACAGCAATCACATCCTTCTGATGATAATGGCTACTAGGACGCAGTGCCAATCAGCCTTCATTAAAACACAGCTAAATAGCACCTCATAAAGGATGAATTGAATTGGATGTATGCACCCTGCTGCAGTACAAGCAAGCCGTCTTGCTTGAAAGCGGAAAACGCTTTCAATCTCTCTGTTGTTCCACACAACCATTAAAATCAATTGTATTAGTTATACCCCATTTGATGCTCATGGTTTTATGTATATGGATGCTGGTGTGAGCATACACTATGTTCATCTGTATGGATGATGGGTATTAAAATGGATCATTGGCCGGTGAGGTTTAATGTCTTTAGGCTGGGGTACAATGCTGCTAACAGGGCCTCCTTTCCCGTTCTCTATCCAGTACAAGATAGGCCTATACTTTGCATTTCTGATTCATTTAAATGACAAAACAGTTTTTTATTTTCATATACAATTTGCCAATCAAATTCTACCTCACGCAGACTAGCAAGTTATCCGTGCAATTGCTGGGGAGTACATTTCCAATATAATTGACTTGTGAGATTTGACTACTGTTATGACTAGGATTTTGTTTTTTCAAACTACCGGTAGCTACTGCATAATCAACACTGTAACACATTATCGTTACCTAGCTTAGACAAACCAGAGTTAAGAAAAAATATATATTTTCTGTGTATTCTACATAGCCAATGAAAGGGTGTTTGTTTCTTTGTATAGAACCTCCATGTATTGAAGACTGTCTAAACACTTCCATTATGCTCCATATGCTTCTATCTGTTCGTTTTCCTCAGACTGTTTACTGATGGAACAACACAATCAAACCACGGCGGGCAGTCCCTGTGGTGCTACTGTCACACAGTGGGCCTCAGCTGCAGTCAGACACACACGGTTAAAAGCGCGAAACCGGTGAGGAAGGGAAAAACACATCTGCAAACAAAATCAATTTCACCATTTAACTCCTGTAAAAACCTGTGAGGACACATTATCTGGGTGTTGAGGTGCGTAGCTAGCTGCCATCCATGCCTGTAGCGTGTGAGGAAGCATAACATATTCTCAATGGTGGAAATGGTGGGAGGTAGTAGCTCTGGGTTCAACTAGTATTTGTTTTATTCCAAATACTTCAGCTGGGCTTGACTGAGATTGTCTGGCGCAATTTAACCAAAGAGATAGTCTCTACAAGTGCAAACCCCACCTCTCTTGCACTCCAGGTAGGCTCAATCAAATGCTCACAGTATTTGATCAAAAACAAATACAATTTGAACCCAAGTCTGAAAGGGAGGTTGATATGCAAACGCGAACACACATTATGCTTTTAGGTTATTCCTCCTATACCCCACATGAAAAAAGGTTCCAGACATTGACTGACCCTGCATACATGTAACGCTTGTCGTGGTTGGAAGAAGAGGAGGACCAATGCGCAGCGGGGTAAGTGTCCATATTGTTTTAATACGAATAAAGAACACTGAACAAAAACGACAAACGAACACTCCTGTACGGTGAAACAAAACACAGAACAGAAAATATAATCACCCACCAAACACAATGAAAAACAGGGTACCTAAATATGGCTCCCAATCAGAGACAACGACTGACACCTGCCTCTGATTGAGAACCATACTAGGCCAAACACATAGAAAAGGACAATAGAACAAAACATAGAAAAAACAACATAGAATGCCCACCCCAACTCACACCCTGACCAAACTAAAATAAAGACATAACAACGGAACTAAGGTCAGAACGTGACAATATAATATGCTTACTTACTTTCTTTGAGAGCAAGCGGGGACCCCACATCAGGGCCACAACCTGGGCCATAAACCATCCTACACAACAACATCATCTTCACTTAGTCTGACCCCCCCTCCCTCCCCCACCTCCAGTGTTAATTCAGTGAAAATTGAGAACTATGGCCCTTTATTATCACTAACTTCATGTCGGCTGAGAGGGGTGAGAGAGAGGAAGTGGAAAAGAGGGAGAGGAGCGGGGCAGAGTTGAGACAAGATCAAAAGGCAAATTAAAAAATGGCAGTATGTAACTTTAATACATTTCAAAGCGTTGAGAGATGGAAATTGGAAGCACGGAGTGGAGGCTGCTGTTAGTATGGGAGGGATAGAATGAGTGGTGAATTTGTCAAGGCAGTTCAAAGGGTCTATATGCTATCTAGATTATCTTAAGGACTTCTCCTGTTCACCCCCCACCCACATCCACCATCCTCATATCCACCATCCATGGTTCAAAGTTTGTTGGAGGACACTATGTGAATCTTTAGTACAAAGATATTAAAATGCAGGGTTAATCCCTGGTACTGGGGGGGGCAGTTATCAGTGGCTAGGCTAGCTAATGTCCACAGCAGCAGCCAACAAGTGCGTGGGAGGGTGGGTGGGTGGGTGTGTGGGTATATGCGTATGCACGTGCCCTTCCCTCAGAAAGAAGATGGATTCAGCCATTGGCTGGGACTCAGTCTCTGAATGATTCAGCCCCTCCACAGTCAATTAGTCAGCATGATCGCTGCTGTTCGCTGCCATCCACATCAGGTGTCCTCGCTTTACAAATAACCCTCTGTCTGCATAAATCAACGGCTGCATCCTAAATGGTACTCTATTGACTACATTGTGCACTACTTTTGACCAGAGACCAATGGGTGCACTAAATAAGGAATAGGGTGTCATTTGGGACGTATCCAATGTCTGTAGTGGCTTTCTATGAAACAAGAGCTCTCACAAAGAATAACCTGCCAGCCATTTGCGTCAGTTGACTGTCCTGGCAATTAGGATGAATGTGCGTCCGGTGGACGGTAGAGCTGTTTGGGGGAATATGAATGAGCAAGGATGGAGGGAACGGTTACTAGAAGGCCTGTGTTTATGCATTGTGGAAAAGGTTGCAGGCTTTGTAACTTGTATGCCTCGTGTGTGTGTGTGTGTGTGTGTGTGTGTGTGTGTGTGTGTGTGTGTGTGTGCGTGTGTGTGTGTGTGTGTGTGTGTGTGTGTGTGTGTGTGTGTGTGTGTGTGTGTGTGTGCGTGCGTGCGTGCGTGCGTGCGTGCGTGCGTGCGTGCGTGCGTGCGTGCGTGCGACCATGCATGCATACGTGTCTCTCACTCAATACTTGACGTGGTATAGTCACTCCTCATCATCTGTTTCCCAGTTCTTCTACCATTGAATGAATGGAAAATAGACCAACTGGTGAATCACCAATGAAATAGCAGGGGAGATCAATTAAATATCCATATGGCACAGTCTTTACCCTGCCTACGGACTCATTCACTCCAGTACAATGAGACTCACTCAACATCTGTCTGTGTGTTCCTTTAGCTGAAAGGTCAGTGAGGCCTGTATCTAGCTCTCTCTCTTTAGCCCTATCTAAAAAAAGAGAGCAGGCAGGTTGACATGCACACACACCAACTCCTCACACACTTTCTCTCTCTCGCACTTTCTTTCTTGCTGTTCAATAAAGCCACTCTGCTGCATACTTTACCGCCCAGCGAAAGCAGTTTCTCAGCAGAAAAAGTATGTATTTGGGAATATGCACATACTAAAGAGACCACTGTTATCACACACGAGTAGCAAAACACAGACAGACATGGATAGATAGAGTCACAACAGAGTAGTTATTACACTGCATGGGATAAAACAGCTTTGTTGGTTCCTCTTTAAGAGAACGAGAGAGACAGAGATCGAGAAAGAGAGCGAGAGAGGGGGATAGAGAGAGGGAGTGAGAGGGAGAAAGAGAGGGAGTGAAAGGGAGAGAGATGCCGGCAGATGCCTTTCTCTATGAGGTGACCCACAGACACAGGTCATGTACGGTAGGCTTGGTATGTTGTGGTATGTTGAAGTTAGTCCTATACGGTGCCTAGCCGCGTAACAGTAATCCTTTGATCTGGAGGGATTTGTCAGTTGCCAGACGGACATAATATAATGGTAGGTTTAGGTTGGATGCAATCTTCCCATAAACCCCTGCCAGTGTTAGGATCAAAGATGGTGGATAAATTAAGATTAGACATTTTCGTGAAGTCTCATGATCTGACGAAAAACAGCTCTAGCTCTGCCACCTTTCAACGCAGATGAGGAAGTGCAAGATCGGAGGATGCGGTGGATTGAGACGCATCCAATGCAACAGAAAAACAAATATCTCTAGCTTAAACTGACGGATTTTGCTTGGTATTTTTGTATTATGTTACTTAGCTTGATGCACCGGTGACTGGATTAAGGGTTCCTTTTTGTTCATTGGATTTGGTTAGTTTGCTCCAACATTCCCTCCAACATCAGTTATTTTTAAGTCTTGATTCCAATAGTTTATATTTTTCTCTAAGAGATCGTCAGTTGTATATGTTCTCTGCAAGGTTTTGTATATCTTACCGATCATATGAACATCCTTTTCTGAGTCAAATAAGATTCCCTCAAGGTTGCTCTGATGTCCGAAAGATTTCAAAATCGAAATTTCGTGATATGAAACTTTGAATTTGCATGTATTTGAAATAACTTTACAATGGTCAGTACAAAATTGCTTTTTAATTCTGTCATGGAAATACATGCATTTACTGTTACCAAGTCATTTATGGTTTCTCTGGCTTTAGTTTTCCAATTCATTCACAAATTCTGAAAAGCTATCCAAGAATTGTTCCATAGGGTTGTGTTTCATGTAATGATATTGGTTCTTGTAGAATCCGTTTCATTTTTCTCCATATTGTTACAGTGTTCTTAACTAGGAAGTTGTTCATGCTCTTAGCTGTCTCCTTTGAAAATAGACAGGTTAAAAGATTCTGGGGATGAGCATGTGCATCTTCAATAAAGGTTCCTCTTTAGTGCATTTAACTATATGCCTCAAGTAAAAGCATTGGGCAGCGAGTTGATACAACTCCAAGTCTCGAAGGTTAAAACCACCCCCCGACTTGGGAAGACATAAAACTTTCCTTTCTATTCTATTTTTTTGCTCATATAAAGTCTGTTATGCCCGAGTATACTTTTTTTAAGAATGTCTTCGGTGGGGTAATTGGTATTACCGAAAATAAATATTGACTTTCATTGAACCTGCAAAAAACAGCGAGTGGGGTATCTTGCTTCCTCTTCCATCTCTGGTGTAACACTCCCAAGGGTCCTATTGGGTCCTAAATTGGACTGGCGTAGTACTGTAGAAGTCCTGAAAGATGCCTGTTTGATAAGGAACCGCCCGGAGATTCAACACTTTAAAAATATACTAAACTGTTGGTTCTAGGGCTATCTATAATATGACTTTAAATCACAGAGGCTGTTATTCCTTATCTGATCCTCGGTACTATTGAACATCTATCTATAATATCAGACTGATCTGATTTCTGGCACAGACCTCAATATCTATATACAACAGAGACTTGCATTAGCCTTCAGCCATATTGCATCAATCCAAAGCTTAACTCATATTTATTCCACATCCCTGCGGACTTTCATTTATTTTCAAAGCAGCTGTATTGGTTGTGAAGACGGGGCAGGCTTTGGTTAGACGACAGATCTACAGAGACGTAGAAGGAAAGATTAAATCAGTAGCATAACTGCTGGTCATTTCAGAGACATTTTTCAATTTTTCCTTTTTATACTCTTCAAAGGAAATCAATGCATATCAGCCGATCTGTCGGAGTTTGGCGGCAATCAAATTTCATGTGACTGACCCTGTATGACTATCACACATGCTCTCTCTGTACCTCCCGCTATTCAATCTATTCCTCTCTCTCTCGCTCCTTCCCTCCAACTCTCTCTCTCTACCCTCCAACTCTCTCTCTCTTTCCCCTACAACTTTCTCTCCCCTCCATCTCTCTCTCTATGAATATCAGCCAGTGTGTTGGCCTCTTGCTTCCCCAGCCCAGCTCAGCAGCTCATCCAGGCCAGTGAGTAACAGCTGCAACCTGCCTGGACAGACAAAGGGTTATTACAGGCGATAATACCCTGGATTTGTGAAACAGTGACTTCATCTATGTACCAATGTCACCGATGTGCCGACACAGTTCGCAGCCCTCTGCACCCTACCCCACTCCTGCTGAGAACTATTCCTATATCAGCCCTAGGCTACGTCCCAAATCACAGCCTATTCCCTATTTAGTGCACTACTTTAAACCCGGGCCGATAAGGTTCTTGTCAAAAGTAGTGCACTGCCTAGGGAATAGGGTTCCATTTGGTCCTAATAAGGGCGATGGCAGGGTGGGGTGTGTGTGTTGGGTGTGGGGCTGTCTGCTATGGGTGAGGGCTGGTTGGTGGTAGGGGGCTTATCACCCCTTTGGGCTACACAGTAGCCTGTATAGCCCATGTGGAGAGGGACCTAACAGGCCGCCCACAAAAGTGCCTGCATGGACCAGCAGCGTGACTAGGGAGCGTGGCGGTCTGATTAGCGAGGGTAAGAGGGTATGATAGGGAGTGGGGTCGTTTGGAAGGGGGTGAGGGTGGGGGGGTGAGGCTCAGCGCCCCCTGTGTGCATGTGCCTGGGCTCGGGTCCTATTGTGAGGCCAGAAGAAACACCTCGCCATGGGGGACCCGGTGGAGAGCTGGAGGGCCCTCATCAATAATAAAGAGCAGATAGGGATAAAGGAAAGAAACGGGGGATCAGGGAGAGCACAGTTACCCCAAGACCCTCGCAGAGACGTAGGCCTATGCACCTGCACAGTGCACCCACACACAATCAAAAGGCACATATGGACCAGTACCCTTCTGTTTCTCCCCCCTGCCCACTTTCATCAGGACTAGGGCTGTCCCCATGACACACATCGTAAAAAAATAACCCTTTCTTTATTTTAGTCAATCCCTTTCTCTCTCTCTAATACACGCTCTCTCTTTCTCTCTGAAGGGGGACTGTCTGCCTGTGAAAGCGTACGAGGGAAACAGAGTTACAGCTGTCTTGTTGGGATGAGAACATTTCCTACGCCCTCTGTGCAATGTCCACCTGTCACACTGGCATGTTGTAAATCCCTGTGTTACTTGTAAAGGGAATAAGACAGAACAGAACAGAAACAGCTTTTGTCTCCAAGTGTGTGTCCTTTGTGGCAGCTGCCCCTACCAAAGTGACTGAACAATAAAAATATCCCTGCAGAAAGAGAACAGGCGTCACCTCTTATAGCAAGAGGATATGCAACGCTTAAGTGATAATGCCCTCGAAGCTGGTGTTTGGAGGATATTGGCACGGGTGTTGCTAGGCCCGAGACGAAGTCGATGGCCGGCAAACCGTGCCAATAATTATATCCTCCAAACACCGGCTTCGAGGGCATTATCACTTTTATACAATGGGTTACCAACATATTCAAATTATGATTGATATATTTTCATTAAAAAGGTTATTTTGATGAATTTATTTATACTATTTCATCCTTCCACAAGATATAGTCCCGACACAAATCTAGGGTTGCTACCCAAGATGGTTGGTCATTCGTTCCATCGGTAGACGCGACCCAGTCATTCAGTCTTTTTGTTCTGTATCTATAGAGGCGACCCAGTCGTTCGTTCTATATGTTCCATTGCTATACTGGCTGGCAATGTTCTTATCCATTGCTTGCTAGCTAACTACGGGTAACTTACAGACAAGTCAAAAAGTGCATCCAGAACTGCATTTGCATTTGTTTAAGCTGTTTTCTAGTGACATTTATTTGGCTACAACCATAACAATGAGGTAATGAGGCGTGATTTCGCCTGGCATAGAAAATGTGCTTACTCATCAGGGCACTGTTGTTCAGAGGAGCTAGCCAACAACACAGCTAACACAATCACTTCAAACTGAAGCTGGAAAGACCGCAAACTAGCTGCAATAATTTTAAAGACCTCTTCATCACGGTTGACAACTCCACAAGGTCGGATGGGTGCAAAGAACCTTGGCGTGACTCTGGACAACACCCTGTCGTTCTCTGCAAACATCAAAGCAGTGACCCGCTCCTGCAGGTTCACGCTCTACAACATCCGTAGAGTACAACCCTACCTCACACAGGAAATGCCACAGGTCCTAATCCAGGCACTTTCCTCTCCCATCTGGACTACTACAACTCGCTGTTGGCTGGGTTCCCCGCTTGTGCCATCAAACCCCAGCAACTTATCCAGAACGCAGCAGCCAGCCTGGTTTTCAACCTTCCCAAGTTTTTCTAATGTCACCGCGCTCCTCCGCACACTCCACTGGCATCGATCCACTACAAGACCATGGTGCCTACCTACGGAATAGGAAGAGGAACTGCCCCTTCCTACCTTCAGGCTATGCTCAAACCCTACACTCCATCCCGAGCCCTCCATTCTGCCAGCGCAGGTCTCTTGGCCCTCCCACCCCTACGGGAGGGCAGCTCCAAGCTTTTCTCTGTCCTGGCACCCCAATGGTGGAACCAGCCTTTCCCTGAAGCTAGGACAACAGTCCCTGCCCATCTTCTGAAAAGATCTGAAACATTACCTTTTAAACAATCCCCCTCCTCACCTCGACGCCCCCCCAAAAATATAAAAATAAACACTTAACCAGCACTTGCACTTTATACAAATATCCACTGTTGAAAACAAACGTTAGTCTGAAATAAATGTGAGATAAAGTCTAGATGCTTTTTATAGTGGAGAGTTTATAAATTGCCTGGCTGGGATGATGAGACAGTGGATTGCGCAGTCAGATAGAACAGAGTAAATAGGCATTTTAATATCATAGCCGGTGGTAACTTGTGGAACAGACACCGGCTGGAACGCGGTTTTAACCAATCAGCATTCACGATTAGATCCACCCGTTGCATAATTGTGCACAGAATACATTCAAGATACAAGTAATACAGAAGGCTAAATGAGACCTTGACACAGTTCCAGAATGTCAGCCAGACCGTTCCGGTAAGAGAATAAGACATTCAGCAGATCCAGTCCGGATCTTGATCAATTATTTAACTCATCCTGCCAACATCTCATAACATCACCACGGATTCAGCCTAAAGCACATGCAGAGCGACATTCGCTTCACTGTCCATTTGATGTAGAAGCTTCTCTCTCACAACAAAGTTTCAGAGAAACTATGAAAGGCCTTGTTCTGTTACAGTTGGTGATATAACGCTAACCTCAAGGCACAGTAAGTATATCCTATATGAAAAAAAGGTGAGAATTTCTCTGAAGCATGACAATGAAGGGTCAGTAAATCAACTGGTCTGAGATCAGTAAGTGGTGCACAACATACTACTCAAAGTCAACAGCATGTGTATATGTTCTAAGAAAATGCATTCGTTGTAATTCAGTTAGTTTAAGATACACTCTCAAACCTTTGTATCATTTCAGCCAGTAGTTTTTAAAGTGGTGCTCACGAGCGATAACGGGTCCCCGTTTTTTGTGTACAACGTCATCCATTTTGTGTGATATGTTGAATTGAGCAATTCGTGTGATATGATCCAAATCCAATTTGTGCAATATGTTAGGATCCTGGATCTTTAACCACATTCATTTCAGTATGTCTATATCAATACAGTACACTGTAACTAAATTAGAATCTATTTGACAGCAGAGTTCTCTGAAAACAAAGAAATCATGTGTTAAATGAAATCATGTGTGTTAAATGAAATCATGTGTGTTGAATGAAATCATGTGTGTTGAATGAAATCATGTGTGTTGAATGAAATCATGTGTGTTAAATGAAAATGCCATGGATCGAAAAAGAAACGCAGCTATTCTTAGACCGAAATTGCATATTCAAATTGTTGTTGGGAAAGACGATTATACCACCTTACGAGTACAGAGTGCATCCGAAAAGCATTGCAAAGCAAAGCAAGAAATTAAAATGGATGGCATTGCTTCATACAAGATAACTTTCTGAACAGCCAACACCGGCAACTTTTCTTGAACTTTATTTCACTGGCAAAAGAAGTGAGTCATGTAGAGAGTATAGAGTAGACTAGAGCCCATGACTGACAGCTGAGTCCTCTAGAAAGAGAAAGATGAACTTTGATGTTAAGCACTGTAATCCAGCACTATTGATCGTGAGGCACCCTAACTCTGAGAGAATAGATGAGACCGCGTCAGGAGTGTGTAATGTATTCACAGCACCATATGCAGGGCTCAGAGCTCAGAGCTGGGCTCTCTGCTGACGCTTTCTCGGCTTTGAGACACAGCTCTCTCTCTCTCTCTGCATGCAAATGATTAGGACGTACTAATCACACAAAGAATCAGAGGGTCTGCATGGACACACACACACACACACGTGCCCACACACACACACGTGCCCACACACACACACGTGCCCACACACGTGCCCACACACGTGCCCACACACACACACACACACACACACACACACACACACACACACACACACACACACACACACACACACACACACACACACACACACACACACACAAACACACACACACACACACACACACACACACACACACACACACACACACGAGTCATGACTGTATCTGTCTGATGAAATATATGATCTTGATATAAACAGCTATATGTGGTGTGGTAGTAAGGGCTTCTAATAAATGCTTCCAATATGGGGTCAGGAGAGATACAGTGGTAAATACATAAGGTGTGAAGGTTTCAGGGTGATGTGTTCACCTAAAAAGGCCTCAGCTCAGTTTTTATGAGGCCATCAGGCTTTCAAGACTGGTTTTATGAGATATCAGCTAACCTGACACTCTAAAGGCTACAGGGAAAAGTGAGCATATATAAGCTGCTTAGGCCTTCTGTATAACACCAGACGCTATTAAACTGCTTTATAGAGATGACTACCCAAATACCTGATCTAAGGACTGAAAAACAGAAATGGACTTAAATGGTTCTTCTTCAGCTCGGTTCCTTGGAGAACTCTTACCCGATAAAGACCCTTTGAGTTAAGTGTGGGGTTCTTGGCGTGGCATCTACGGTTCTTCAGAATTCTAAAGGGTTCTTGAAATGTATGGAAGCCTGCAGATGTGTCCCTTTCATAGCACACAGCTACTTTGCCAGTGTTATATAGTGTAGATTTTTCAGTGTAACATTTCTAGTGTTGAGTCAAGAGTTCAATTGACACTATAAAGAGTTAAATTAACACTCAGTGGTGTAAAAAAACACCTGTGTTGGTGTTAATAACCAGAGTTGAACCAAAACCACGGCCATCGTTATCATATTTCCCAGCATGCTTGATTCCCAGCAGGTTGATTTTTTACAATTGTTTGTTTCAATATCTATGTTTCTGCATGTATATTGAGTGATTCATTAATCTTATGCTACTCAAATATAAATAACATACACTTTTTTAAACTATTCCAATCTGTTACTTGGACTTCTTGCACCCGTTACTGAAATAGTTGTTCCATTTTAGATGTTTAAGATAGTGCCATATCTTCGTCTTCCCAACCCTGGCAGTCATTCTGAATGCAGGTTGTGGGGGAATACAAATTCAAAATGTTGGATATCCCCACTCAGGCTGGATTCCAATAGGAATTACACATCCCTTTGCAAGCCATCATAATGTGACTTGCAGGCCTGAAGTGACTCTAAACTATGAGTTTTAGGCCACTGTATTAAGTTGAAACTAGGCCTTCAAAGGAAAGCCTTATGAAATTTGTATTGCATCGTCTTAGAGTATTGAATTTAAATGACAAAGTATTCACTTAGGATCTCACTTTTCTGGTTTTGAAATTTTGTATGGGTCTTCAAAGAACCATCTCATTTATCGTTCTCCAGAGAACCTAAAATGCTTCTCCTATGGCATTGCTCTCAAGAATCGTATTTGGTTCCAACTTGCGCCATTATTTTTAAGAGTGTATAGGTTAGTCATTGCGCTAACGCTAGTTAGCATTAGCTTGCGAAACTACTTATAACTTCCATTATACTGGATACAGACATAAAAATGTTATCCACAATTTCATCTGACTCTGGGGGAGTAGATTAAAGGGCCTCTGCTAAAATCCCGAAGAATCCCTTTAAGATGGTGAAATGAAAAGTCACCACCATCGCAGGTTGTGGTAAATACCACTCAACAGCAGCACACTAGAGACAGAAGGAGAAGTTTCCGGAAGGTTGGCTAGGCAACCATCAGCACTTAGACAATAAGGAGCCGAGAGGATCTAGCGGCAAGTCTGGATGCTTGGAACGCCTGGTGTGTGTGTGTGTGTGTGTGTGTGTGTGTGTGTGTGTGTGTGTGTGTGTGTGTGTGTGTGTGTGTGTGTGTGTGTGTGTGTGTGTGTGTGTGTGTGTGTGTGTGTGTGTGTGTGTGTGTGTGTGTGTGTGTGTGTTTGTGGGCGTGTGTGTGTGTGTGTGTGTGGGCACGTGTGTGTGTGTGTGTGGGCACGTGTGTGTGTGTGTGTATGTGTGTGTGTGTGTGTGTGTGTGTGTGTGTGTGTGTGTGTGTGTGTGTGTGTGTGTGTGTGTGTGTGTGTGGGTGTGGGTGTGGGTGAGGGTGCCATGAGCGCCGAGGACGAAACAGGATGCCAAGTTTTGCTGAAGTTTTAACTGCTTGCTAAATGAGAGAGCGTAAACTCAGGAGAGAGGGATCGGGCCAAGCTAATGGCTTTAGCAAGCTGTAACGAGAGGGAGGAAGAGAAGCAATTGGGGCTGAGAATAGAGGAGAGAAGAAAGGAGTTGGTTTCAGCAGGTCCTTCAAGTTCCTTGGCTCCTAGGCGCCCTTGGTTTCTTCATCCCTTGGTTTCCTCCTCCCTTGGTTTCTTCATTCCTTGGTTTCTTGGTCGCAGCCCATATTCATTTCAGAGGAAATGATCTCTCGAGAGCTTCTCTACCTCCAACGCGGCTCCCTTGCCAGGTCCGTCTGCGCTCAGCTCACCACACAGCTGCTTGACCCTCTATTAACTCACAACTACGCCAGACAGTGTAACTTTCCCTTTACTGCAGACGCCGTGCCGTGCTCGATTTTTACTATTTCATCCTTCAGCTGTTCTTTCCTTCTCTCCTTCCTGGAACTCTGGAATGCCCGCCTGCCGGTTGGCAGCTCATTTGAGAAACACAAATGTGTTGAATCCAGTAGTGCCATTGTTACAGTAGCAGAAAGGCGGGGACAGGATGGGGGACTGAAGAAGTCTGAGAGGGAGTTCATTACTAAAAGGAATACCTGGGATGGTAAAAGTAATTATTTCCTTTCTGTGTTAATGGAGAATGTGCTGCCTTGCTCCTTAGTGCAGCCAACAAGCATATGAAATACATGCCAGTCTATCTTTAGCCTCATCTCACATTTCAAGAGGTTTGCAATTTTACCTTCTGATGCAGACCAACGAATGGGGAATGAGATTTAGATTGTCTGAATCTGGTCCTCTAGAGTATATGCGAGGCCATCTTTCACTGCCAGGGCCACATAATCAGACTGCTTGTGTCCCAAATAGCACCCTATTCCCTATATAGTGCACTACTTTTGACCAGGTCCAATAGGGCTCTGGCCAAAAGTAGTGCACTATGAAGGGAATGAGTGCCATTTGGGTCGAAGCCTAGAATAATCAGACTGACGAAGCAATTATAGTGCACTTAATGCAAAGAGATCAGATGGGAGATTTGCATGTGAAAGGATGGAAGTGTCCACTCGAGGCTACGAGAGTATGCATGCATTTGACCTCGCTCTCAATGGCTCTCTGGCATAGCCTATACTGAACCACCGGAGAAATAGGCCGACAGTCACTACCGCCCTACCAGCGGAATTAAAGCTATTGGATTTAAAATGGGCCTAAGTGATGGTATGTTGCCATACATTACTTACAGTGAATGAAAATAAATGTAATATTATTTGACATCTGGTTTACTATGGGAGGATTTCTGTCTATTTTGGACGTCTTAGGTGCCTTTCTAGCCATATATCCCTTCCCTATATAGGGAATAGGGTGCCAGTTGGGATGCAACCCATTGCAGTCCCATTACCAGGCCTAATAACCTGAGCAGATATCCTGCCGTCTGTTAGCGTAGTGGCTACGCCACAGGTCTCTGCCTGGCTGGCTGGCTGGCTGCCTTGCTGGCCGGGCTCTCAGCTCTCCAAGGCCTGTACCTGTAAAGTATCTAATATACTCGACCACAAACTCATACAGCGTAGACATTCAGTTCCCCAAATGTCAATGGCTGCCGCCAGGAGCCGCAAGGAGCCGGTGAATTATTCAGAATTCCAGGCTCCCCTATTACTCCTTTACCCATCTCGCCACTACACCCTGCATACGCAGCCCTATACTTCCACCCGCTCCTCCTCGCCCCCTACTGCTAGCACCACTTCCTCACATTCATAATTAAAGAGAGGCACCCCACCAGGACATCAGTCAGTCAGCCAGAGCCAGGCCAGAGCCAGGGCTGGGGCCACTTTAAACAATAACAATATTGATAGTGGGAGTAATAAAGCAGAATTAAAAAGATGGATCCCAATGATTTTGCTCACGGCACAGCTGGTCCCAGGCCCTAAGTGCCCTGAGGAAGGGGTGGGGTGGGGAGGGTGGGCGGTAAGAGTCCCGGGGAGAGGAGAGGGAAGGAGGGGAGGGGGTGGGTGTTGAGAGGTACTGGGGAGAAGAGGTTAGCAGAGGAGTGGAGGAGAGAAGACGAGGGGGTGGTGAGAGTCCTGTGGAGAAGAGGGAAGGAGAGATAGTAGAAGAGGAGGAGAGGAGGGGTGTCCTCCTGGCGAGGCCTCCACTGACTATTCCCCCCCCCCCCCCCCCCCCCCCATTATTGAATTAGGGCCCAGAGCCCTCTTATGGGACCCAGTAAGAGGGAAGAGGGAGGGGTCAAAGGTCATGACCCCTGGTAATGGCCACGCTGAGGGGCTGAGCAGAAAAAGGCTCCAAGGCGGGGGCATCATTTCAATTACGTTATCAATGTTGTGTAGTAATCAATAGGCAGGTCAGAAGGTTGGCAGATCGCTACAGACAGATGGGAGGAGCCATAGTGTTAAAGGAGAATCTGAGTCAAAAGGACAATAATCCATTTCTGTCTGTTTTTCGGACAATGCTTGCATTTATTGATATCCTATCCATATCCATAAAGATAACATGAGAGTGAAGTCGCTAAGCAGATGGCATCTTATATAGAGCGTGGATGAACAGGCCTGATTCGTTTAGATTAAAACAAATATATCTGACTGACACCTTTCATGTTGCCTAATTTCAGTCAAATTTAACGGAGCCTATTTACATTTAGTTTTACACGTCCATTGTAAAAAAAACAACATTATATATATATATTACCACTATCTTCCTTCAACCTCTGTGCCTTACATATGTTAATATCTCTTTACCCCTGACCTCCACATTCAAAGCAGTCATTATCAAACCACTGTGACAAAATGTTCAGCAGTCACGGCCGTGATCTATGGTCACTGTGGCTTTCAGCTCCTTTCTGCTCTAATGATGTCATATCGACGGCTTTAAACTCCCAGAGATGGGCCTGCGACCCAAACGGCACCATATTCCCTATATAGTGCACAGCCCTATTGGCCCTGGTCAAAAATAGTGCACTAAATAGGGGATAGGGGGACCATTTGGGACACAGGCCATGGTTAAGAGACAATGAGCCTGGCTGGGACTGACTCAGACTGCCACTTGGGTTAATGCCAGAGCACATCCATCATCACACATCAGCAATCAATCAATCACACAGTAACTGACAGACAGGACCTCTAGATTACATGTCTCTACTATGATTATTAGCTCAATTACCGTGAGCTATATGTGACCGTCATCCTAAACAGTCTCATTCACAGTCAACAAAGAGGCCATGGAAAGGCCATCACCATCAGAATAAATAAGGTCTGTGATTAATTGAGTTAAAAAATATATATGTATTATTGAGTGGGATAATGAGGCTGGATAGATAAGAGCATACAGCATGTTTTTAAAACAAAATAGTTAATTAGCATGTGTTATTACTTTATTTAACTAGGCAAGTCAGTTAAGAACAAATTCTTATTTTCAATGACAGCCTAGGAACAGTGGGTTAACTGCCTTGTTCAGGGGCAGAACAACAGATTTGTACCTTGTCAGCTCGGGGATTTGATCTTGCAACCTTTCAGTTACTAGTCCAACACTCTAACCACTGGGCTACACTACCGTTCGAAAGTTTGGGGTCACTTAGAAATGTCCTTGTTTTTGAAAGAAAAGCAAATTTTTTGTCCATTAAAATAACATCAAACTGATCAGAAATACAGTGTAGACATTGTTAATGCTGTAAAATAAATTTTTAATGGAATATCTACACAGGCGTACAGAGGCCATTTATCAGCAACCATCACTCCTGTGTTCCAATGGCACGTTGTGTTAGCTAATCCAAGTTTATCATTTTAAAATGCTAATTAATCATTAGAAAACCCTTTTGCAATTATGTTAGCACAGCTGAAAACTGTTGTCCTGATTAAAGAAGCAATAAAACTGGCCTTCTTTAGATGAGTTGAGTAACTGGAGCATCAGCATTTGTGGGTTCAATTACAGGCTCAAAATGGCCAGAAACAAAGACCTGTCTTCTGAAACTCGTCAGTCTATTCTTGTTCTGAGAAATTAAGGCTATTCCATGTGAGAAATTGCCAAGAAACTGAAGATCTCGTACAACGCTGTGTACAGAACAGCGCAAACTGGCTCTAACCAGAATAGAAAGAGGAGTGGGAGGCCCCGGTGCACAACTGAGCAAGAAGACAAGTACATTAGAGTGTCTAGTTTGAGAAACAGACGCCTCACAAGTCCTCAACTATCAGCTTTATTAAATAGTACCTGCAAAACACCAGTCTCAACGTCAACAGTGAAGAGGTGACTCCGGGATGCTGGCCTTCTAGGCAGAGTTGCAAAGAAAAAGCCATATCTCAAACTGGCCAATAAAAATAAAAGATTAAGATGGGAAAAAGAACAGAGTGTCTGTGTTCTGGAGTCGCCTTCTGGAGTCGCCTCTTCACTGTTGACGTTGAGACTGGTGTTTTGCAGGTACTATTTAATGAAGCTGCCAGTTGAGTACTTGTGAGGCATCTGTTTCTCAAACCCATTCCTCCTGACAGAGCTGGTGTAACTGAATCAGGTTTGCAGGCCTCCTTGCTCTCACACGCTTTTTTAGTTCTGCCCACAAATTTTTTATGGGATTGAGGTCAGGGCTTTGTGATGGCCACTCCTATACCTTGACTTTGTCCATTTGGAAGACCCATTTGCGACCAAGCTTTAACTTCCTGACTGTCTTGAGATGTTGCTTCAATATATCCACATAATGTTCCTACCTCATGATGCCATCTATTTTGTGAAGTGCACCAGTCCCTCCTGCAGCAAAGCACCCCACAACATGATGCTGCCACCCCTGTGCTTCACGGTTGGGATGGTGTTCTTCGGCTTGCAAGCCTCCCCCTTTTTCCTCCAAACATAACGATGGTCATTATGGCCAAACAGTTCTATTTTTGTTTCATCAAACCAGAGGACATTTCTCCAAAAAGTACAATCTTTGTCCCCATGTGCAGTTGGAAACCGTAGTCTGGCTTTTTTATGGCGGTTTTGGAGAACGGCTTTTTCCTTGCTGAGCGGCCTTTCAGGTTATGTCGATATAGAACTCGTTTTACTGTCCATATAGATACTTTTGTACATGTTTCCTCCAGAATCTTCACAAGGTCCTTTGCTGTTGTTCTGGGACTGATTTGCACTTTTCGCACCAAAGTACGTTCATCTCTAGGAGACAGAATGCGTCTCCTTCCTGAGCGGAATGACGGCTGTGTGGTCCCATGGTGTTTATACTTGCGTACTATTGTTTGTACAGATGAACGTGGTACCTTCAGGCATTTGAAAATTGCTCCCAAGGATGAACAAGACTTGTGGAGGACCACAATTTTTTTTCTGAGGTCTTGGCTGATTTCTTTGGATTTTCCCATGATGTCAAGCAAAGAGGCACTTTTTGTTTGAAGGTAGGCCTTGAAATACAACCACAGGTACACCTCCAATTGACTCAAATAATGTCAATTAGCCTATCAGAAGCTTCTAAGGCCATGACTTAATTTTCTGGAATTTTCCAAAATGTTTAAAGGCACAGTCAACTTAGTGTATGTAAATTTCTGACACACTGGAATTGTGATACAGTGAATTATAAGTGAAATAATCTGTCTGTAAACAATTGTTGGAAAAATTACTTGTGTCATGTACAAAGTTGATGTCCTAACCGTTAACAAGACATTTGTGGAGTGGTTGAAAAACAAGTTTTAATGACTCCAACCTAAGTGTATGTAAACTTCCGACTTCAACTGTATTTTACCAGTAAGTCATTTATTATAAAACCACATGCATATGAATTCTTTTAATTTCCTTTTTTTATCAAGCTGAGCTTCATGACATTGCAGCAAGGCTAAGCTACGTAGGGATTCAGTTCTATTTGTCTTGTGGCCTCACAAAGAGATAAAGAGGGACCATAACTGTCAAAGCAGTCAAAGAGAAAGCATTGAGGTCAGTCGTGGCAGCTTCCAGACAAGCTTTTAGTCTTAGGGAGAGGATATGGCAGCTTTCCCAACGACCAGCCGCCCAGCTCTTAACAGATGACCCTCAGAGAGGCGGCAGTTAAACCAGGAATCAAGGTCTCGTTGGTCATTTATATACCTGTGTGTGTGTGTGTGTGTGTGTGTGTGTGTGTGTGTGTGTGCGTGCGTGCGTGCGTGCGTGCGTAAAAGTCGGACTGAAGGTCATTTCTATACCTGCTCCGGCCTTGTCTGGCCCGGCCTTGCATGGACTGTTGTTTCTGCTAAGCCTTGATGGGACTTCAGCAGCTAGCAGCGTAACTTTAGAGGAGCTTTGGCTGCCGGAGGGATCTACAGAGAGAGATCGGATAACGTTTCCCAGTACTTTTCACCAAAGACCTAATAAGGATGATATGGCATCATAGATTTAAGCTACCAAACTGTCACCATTGCACTGGGAAGTGTGTTTTTTATGTCTTTTCTCTTTCCTGCAGGTGCTTTCTACGCAAGTCCATTCTGTCTTTAAAAAAATAGCAGTTATCAGAAAAGCAGATCACAGTGTAATCTCTTCTAATCCTTTAATTCAACCGCTTCTACTGCTAGTAAAACACACACACAGAGAGGGAGAGAAGAGTGACAGACAGACAGACAGACGGACGGACGGACGGACGGACGGGTGGGCGGGCGGAAATCAAGAGACAGTCAGACAGACAGAAAGAGAAGAGATAAAGAGAGAGATGGAGAGAGAGCGAGACAGAGAGAGAGAGTGAGAGGGAAAGAGAGATAGGGAAAAGGAGAGAGACAGAGAAAGACAGACAGACAGAGAGAGAGCGAGACAGAGAGAGAAGGAAAGAGACAGACAGAGCGAGATGGATATATAGACAGACAGACAGAGAGAGCCAGAGAGAGAGCAAGACAGAGAGATAGAGAGAGAGCGAGACAGAGAGCGAGACAGAGAGAGAGACAGAAAGAGACAGAGAGAGTGGCATCATGAACTATGAGCTTACACAGTATGTTCGCGTTCGGAATCACAAAATAATTTTACTTAAGTTCTTTCACTACGATTCAACTCTGAAACGGAGGTAAACTCCATCTGTTATTCAACAGCCATTATAAGAACAAAACTTGGGGATCTCAAAGAAGGGATCTCAGAAGATAAAGAGAGAAGAGAAATGTGTACTGTAAGTAGGGCTCCACCACTTCACTGCTATGTATGGTGATGTAAGAGGAGCTGTCTGAAACAACTCTAACTCAGTATCCTGGGTATACCTGCATCTGTTCTCCCAACACACTAAACAATACTAACTTCAAAACACCCACCCCATCACAGTACTGTAGATTCCCTTCACAATTTGCACTACATCATGTTTTTTAAGAAGACCCTATGGACAAACTGCTATGAACGTGTGAATGAACAGCCTTTTACTGTGCAGATAAAATATCCATGTCTGGTTAGATAAGAGGGCTAAAATGGCTCAACGTCTTGCCAGAGGTTTCTGACTTCACTTAAGCAAAGTTGAAGAGGAGAGGAGTTGGAACTGGAGTGTGGCTATGACACATGGAACATTGTCACCTGCAGGAGGCTGGTGGAATGGGTAGAGGCAGGGATTAAAGAAAAAAAAATCCCATGACTGAAACTTCAAGTCGACTTCATATAGATTGTGCGGGGAAAAGATAACCTCCCCTTCCATGTAAGAAAGTAATGACCATTGTGCTTTTAGGGAAAGAGGATAATGTTGTACATGTATTAAACTGCAAGTTTGGCCAATTCCAGTCCCCTCCCTGGGATAATGTGTATGTATGTAGAAGTAAATGATTGCAACATCCAGAAATATTGGTCAAAATTATGTTTGAATTGTTTTAAATTATTTTAACATATTGGACCATGCATATAGTCACCATGCAAGGCTTGTAGGTTCGATTCTCATTGGTGACCAGTATGACAAAGTACAAAAATGTATGCACTCACTGTAAGTCGCTCTGGATAAGAAAAATAAATATATATATACAGCATTTCGATGGTCTATATTATCACCTGTTGTCCAACTGATGAAGCATAGTGGCTATAAAATGTACAAAGGCTGAAGCATGAGGTTTGTCCCACTGGACACAACTTCCTGATTGTTATTGTCATCTTATTCACTCCAAAATCATTTTTTGTTACTTCTATTACAAAATAAACCCTGCTTGAAACCCCGGTTGTAAAACTGCATTTGTAAAACAATGCCACACGTGCAATCGAAGTAGTAGGGAAATATAAGTGGCAGCAATGTAAAACTGGCATCACTTTCTTTTTTCAACAAAGGCCAAAACTACTTTCAAAATACATTTTCCAGAACTGCTTTTAATATACATTTTCCAGAACTGCCTTCCAAAGTGTTTTCCCGCTGTTGCATCAAGAATTGATGTGCACTGACTGCTTGTCAGAATACAACTTTCCCTCGTATGGCTCTTGCAACTTGAATGTGCCTCGAGAGGAATATTTATCTCACATAGAACACGCAACAACAAGCCGACGAGGTAAATAGGAAGACTATTCTGCTATGGGGTTGTCTGATTTTGTTTTAGCAACAACATTACATGGAACAAATAGTAGCACTGGAAAGTTCCATCCTGAGTGATAAAGTCGAGGCTTTGAATGACTTTACCAACAACTACACTAGGCTACACACAGCTGTCTGAGCTGAGCGCTGCTATGGTGCGCATTATAGACTATTTCATTCCCTTCATCTGAACATCGGAGTGACATCAACAATCATGCATGTCAGTTCAGTGCGCATAGCATAACAGAGAAAAAAAATATTTGGCAAATATTTATTTGGGAATATGTTTCGTGGAAACGGACATGCTTTTTTTATTATTGCGGATCTACAAAAACGACCTCCGCAGAATCCATATGATGGAAATCCATCACAGTGACTGAGAACTTGGAGGGTAACACTGAGCTTGATTATTAAGGGAAGCCAAGCTCCTGTACTCTTCCCAGCTCTCTCCAACAAGAGTCAGAGGATTAGCCAACTAAACTCTGACACCTAAATAGAAAGACTGTGGGTCCTAACACAGATGGGGGCTGGCTGACTGGCTGGCTGGCTGTATTTGAACTCCTCAAGAATTAAGACAGACTCCCCCACACACAGACAGAGACACACACACCCTAAATCCCTCATTAACCCTATCCCCCCAGCTTGTGGGGCCATCGGAACAAAAGCATTTGTGGGAGTCCTTTAATTACAGGGCCTGTGTTTGTATTTCTCTACAGAGCTTAGGAACAATGGAGGGTTTTGGTAAGCCTAAACCGGCTCTGTTAACTTAGGTTAACAGATATCCTCCAGGTAAGGCTCGGACAAACACTGAAACAAGTGGTGAAGAGAGGCAGCCAATGGGGATCGAGGCATTGAGGATCATAGTGAGACCGTAATCATGGCGACCGCCAGGTAATTGAGCTGCTGATAGAGATCTGTTAGTCCAAACAAAGGGGCAAAGGTCTTGGAGTTCTTTCATTTCAAATTCACTGAAGCATAACAGTTATTTTCAATTAATGATTTTTTATAGCTTAGTTATTTTCATGTGAAAATCTCAGTTTTAATATATCTTTATTTGGGTTTCCAGGTACATTCAGGCCAAAGAGTTCAATCTTGGTTTCTCATGGTCTGAGAGTCCTTGGGGTGCCTTTTGGCAAACTCCAAGCGGGCTGTCATGTGCCTTTCACTGAGTAGTGGCTTCCGTCTGGCCACTCTACCATAAAGGTCTGATTGGTGGAGTACTGCAGAGATGGTTGTACTACTGGAAGGTTCTCTCCATCTCCACAGAGGAACTCTAGAGCTCTGTCAGAGTGACCATCGAGTTCTTAGTCACCTCCCTGACCAAAGCTCGTCTCCCCTGATTGCTTAGTTTGGCCAGGTGGCCAGCTCTAGGAAGCGTCTTGGTGATTCCAGACTTCTTCCATATAAGAATGACGGAGGCCACTGTGTTCTTGGGGACCTTCAATGCTGCAGACATTTTTTGGTACAATTCCCCAGATCTGTGCCCTGACACAATCCTGTCTCGGAGCTCTACGGACAATTCCTTTAACCTATGACCTTATGTAGACAGGTGTTTGCCTTTTCCAAATCATATCCAATCAATTGAAATTACCACAGGTGGACTCCAAGTTATAGAAACATCTCAAAGATTATCAATGGAAACAGGATTCTTATGTAAATAAGGTATTTCTGTTTTTTATTTTTTATAAACTTGCTAAAATCCTGTTTTCGCTTTGTCATTAAGGGGTATTGTGTGTAGATTGATGAGAAAAAATATATTTTAGAATATGGCTGTAACGTAACAAAAAAGTGGAAAAAGTGAAGGGGTTTGAATACTTTCTGAATGCACTGTATATGAGCGTTAAATGCTGTATCATTATGTATCAGTATGCTACAGTGACAGGGCCTATAAATAGTGCTGATTCTGACAGTATGAGCAGTGACAGCTCTGCTTGTCAGTATATTAGACAGGCTTAAGGATAACTCCACACTCCTGGCAAATTGGATTGGAGCCGCAAGAAGGTTTATAAAGAGCAAGGGAAAGGATTTCTTTCCCTCACTCTTCCTCTCTCTCGTTTCTCCTCTGTCTCTCCCTCCCTTCCTCTCTCTCCCTTTTCCACCTCTAGAAATTCAAAGTGACTGATGAGACTTCCAAGGTAATAGTTTCGATTTAACGCTTTAAAGGTGCAGATAAATCATCATTGGCTCAGATGAAATACCTTTATCATCTTAAAACAGCTCTGCCCTCCATTTCCCAACAGCCACCAAGGTGAACTTCTGAGCAGAGGACATAAAGGGTCAGAAACTTCTGGATGATATAACTGTGTCGAGTACGAGTCAGGATCACCACGATACAAGGCATACTTTTGTTCAGGTGAGTCGTAAAGAGGGATTCAGTACGGTGAGTCCACACAGTGACAGAGACTTCAATTTAACACTCCTGACTCATATCACAGGCACTCTGTTCCCTATGTAGAGCACTACTATTGACCAGAGCCCATAGGGAACAGAGTGCCATTTGGGACTTATAACAGTCAAGTAGATTTAATCCTGTCAGTTTTAACCAGGCCCCCAGTGTCCAGTCTGAAGTGGAGTTACAAGCTCTGCTGGTTAAACTATAACATAGCAAATGCAGAAACTTGGCTTTTGTGATAGTTTCGATCAAACAATCTTCCAGAAATACATTTAAAAGGACTCATAGTCAAGCTAATATACTCTGATCTTAAACCGTACCATGCTCACTGATCTTGTAAAGATGAATGAGAGAGGGAGAAAAAGAGGGAAGATTGAAAATCACAAATATAAAAAAGGGCAACAACTTCAATGAGGAAGCTCGGCAGCTGGTAACCGTAAACACTCTTTGCCAATTGGCTCGACCTAACGGAATGTTGATCTTGAAGACGGGGGTGTGGCGGCCGTGCCAAAAAGGCCCTAACAAATTCATTTTGGATATCAAAGTTGTCTTGATTCGGTTACCATGAGGGAGATTTACTTTTCACTTTTTCATTTTTTCTTTGGATCGAAGATCAAGAGTTTCTGAGTTTAAAGGAAAAATGCAACACGCCATCCAAGCATTTTCAGTCCAAGAATGCGTCCAAAATGGCACCCTATTTCCTAGTGCACTACTTTTGACCAGGGTCACTGGGTCTCTAGTCAAAAGTACAGCACTATATAGGGCATTGGGTGCCATTTGGGACGTGTCCCAAGACTACAGTCAATAGACAGACAAAGAAAATATATTTATGAATGAAAACTGGATCAGTGGCGTTTACTGTGTATTGACAGTAGGACAAATTTATAAAAATTCACAAATTCAATTAAATAGGATAAAGATGGACAATAAACCTGATACTGTACATTGCACACAGTGTTGAAGTCGAGTCACTAAACTTCGAGTCCGATTCGCGTCCCAAGTCCCTTGTTCTCGAGTCCGCGACACCAATGGTCGAGTCAGGAGTCCCTACGGCTGAAGTCTGACTCCCAGTGCTTGAGTCCTGGTCCAAACTCAGACTGGGTCGGAGTTTAACAAAAAATACCACATTAACATTGGTTTATGTACACACAAAAAAACATTTTAAAGCAAAACAAATGATTCTGGGTTCTTTAGACAAAATTGTATTTTGGTTACTTCTGTTTATTTGCTCGCTTGTATTGCCGGCTTGCTGGCTCGATGCTTGTCTGTTGCAAGATTCGCTCCTCTATGGATTTGGCTCGGATTTGGTGGAAGAAATCTGCCCAGCAACAACTAGCGGCGCGGTGGCAGGAAGCTTTTCATGTGAGCATTGAAGTAATGCAAGATTTTCATGTAAGCATTGAAGTAATGCAAGATATTCATGTGAGCATTGAAGTAATGCAAGATATTCATGTGAGCATTGAAGTAATGCAAGATTTTCATGTGAGCATTGAAGTAATGCAAGATATTCATGTGAGCATTGAAGTAATGCAAGATATTCATGTGAGCATTGAAGTAATGCAAGATATTCATGTGAGCATTGAAGTAATGCAAGATATTCATGTGAGCATTGAAGTAATGCAAGATATTCATGTGAGCATTGAAGTAATGCAAGATATTCCTCCTGTTGCCCAATGGTCATAATTACCGGCAATATGCAATAGCCTACGAAACAAATAAGTACTTCATACACAGGCTCACACATTACATTTTTTAGATAATGTTCAATAGTTATGTCAAATCAGTAATTATGTTTTGAAGGGATGACTGGTCTCTAGAGGAAATTGGCTATTGCTCCTGACAGATTGACCAGATTATTACTTGCAGAAATTGTAAAAGGCTCTCGGCTACATTTTTGTAATCCCCGACTGATATTTGTGTCGGTTTATTATTACAGAGGAAAGGAATGAGAGACTTGTCAGAACATGGCTATGGGTTGCAGAGACAGACTACTTTTTCTGTAGTCAAGGAGAGAAACAAATCGCTAGACTGTTCTTTTCCTTTTAACTTAATACTATCGTTATCAATTTTCGTAAAGCGGTTTGTGTTCCTTAACCAGGCAAAGCTAAATAGTAATCTGGTGACTGGTGGTTACGGGGAAGCGAAAGAGTCGCTTGTGCGGTGTGTAGTCTCTGTTCGGAGGCAGAGAGGAGCCTGCCTACTTGTTTGCCCACACCCATCGCTTGCTCCCCTGCAGCTCACCAGCTGATGTAGGCTGTGGTTGCTGTGTGTGGCGCATCCTTCCCACTGCAAGAGAGCAGAACCCTCGCTGCTCTGCGGCTAATATTCTGCTTATCATAGTAGCCTATCCAGTCCATGTGATAATACAAGTCACGGAAAAGCGAGTCTGAGTCACTAATGGTCGAGAAGGAGAGTCCGAGTCACCAATGGTCGAGTCACTAGACTCGAGTACAATAACACTGCACATTTGTGTATCCGTATGTGGCTAACCCGGCTGGTGTGCGTGTGTGCAGGCGCGCATGTGTGTGTGTTGGAGCCTTCTCTGTGATCGTTTTGAGACACAGATGAAGCGAGGTCTTTGCAGCACTTACGTGGGGTGTTAAAGCTTATCGTTATATTTCCCCTGGCCTTTGAAGTACTGAAAGCCAGTCATTTCATTTCTGCCAAGTGTGGATTTTCACTAACATATGTCCACATTTGCACAAGACCATTATGGTATTTCCCCACAGAGAGATCTGAAAGCTAATGTGGCGTATATTGCCATCGCTCTAATACCACTGCATGATTTCTCAGCTGAGACTATTTTAATAATGGCAATTCGCAGACAATGTTATTGGGTCAAATGTTACAGTGTAATAATAAAACAAAGGCTCTTTCAGATACATTATCTCTGCTGAATGTGAGGATGTGAGAGGCTACAGTACTTGTGGCTGCTTCCCAAATGAGAGGGGCTTTGTCTTCATCCCTTCATAGTGAACTACTTTGGACCAAAGACATATGGGAATAGGGTGCCATTCTGGACACAGTCCATGGAACACTGTAGCTAGAGACGAGACAGGTCCTGAGCCCATTGCCTGTGGGGGAGATTATGTGACACTATCAAACATAATGAGAGCGAGACACACGGTCGGTCACCATGTCCCTTCAAGAGGAAAATGGGTGATGATGAAGTCTGAACCCCTGACACACATTTTCTCTCTCGTCAGACATGGTCATCATCGACTCTCGACCATAAAAAGAGCACTGCTGGAGGGGCCTTGGCACGGTCAGTACACACACGCGCATGCACGCACACACTCAATGAACCCCCTTAGGAAGAGAGAGAGAGAGGCCTGTGGCTGTGAAGCTGGGGCTACCATACATGACCAGCCCATTGCATGTTCTCTCACAGCCTGATCATTCATCACAGTTTAACCATCACAGATAGCTTCTGTTCTTACTGGGAGGGAGAAGGATACTGCACTGTAACTACTCCCTATTACAGACCCATCTTACCCATCCATTTAGCTGGAGATCAATTGGACAGTTCACAATCTCAAAATGGCCCCTCTGTCTGTACATGGATGGCCCCCAATATGGTTTCCATATTTAGCAGTACAGCTTAATGATAGCTTCAAATCCATTTTGTTTCACCGTCCTTTGCTTCTTTAGGGCTTATATTGCCTCTCTCCTCTGACCTGCACGGTAAGATTTCGGGAGGGTTGAAGCAGTCACCTCCTCCAACACAAATTTTCAAGTTGGATGTCACAGAGGACTTTGTTGTGTACTTTACAGCTTGGCTACCACAGCCTTGTCGTCTGATTAACAGGTCGGTCGCAACAAGGAAACAAAGTCACTTTATGAATAAGTAATGAATCGGCCACACAGTGCCAACTTCCCTTTTAATTAAATGAAATCACAGGATAGAGGAGAGAAAAACTGGCCTCTTCCTCATTCAGACATGAAAGTGAGGTATGATTAGAGTCTCTCCCCTTCGGGATTAACGACAGTCGTTAAAAAAGATGACTTTCACACAATCCCTGTCTCAAAGTCACAGGAGAACAGAAAGGGAAAAAGGGACACTTTGTAACTTTGACTTAACAACTCTATGAAGGGACATCCAAGGGGCCGTGGGACTTACATTGTTCTGGAAGCCCCTTTTCACCTTCAAACCTCTGAACACACACAGCCTGTATTCTTCTAATGCTGAACTGGCCATTGATAGCCATCCAAAGGACCTGAATAAAATAAAACCTTCCGAGTAATGGAGATTAAAAGGAGTCGGACACAGTAAAAGTCCGATTTATGACGCTTAATGTGGGTTGCTATGGGTGCCCTGGTGCCATGGCAACACAGTAAGCAGTATGGTCATACTTGAGGGTGAAGGAGGGGTAGGGGAGGAGTAGGGGAGGAGAGGATAGAAGAGTGGGAGGTTAACCAACAAGAGCCAATTGAACCTCACATCGTCTGCTTCTTCTCAAAGGCTTTTTCCAGATGTGTATGAAGGTAGATTCTCAATAAAAAAGTTCAACGCTAATATAAATATGACTGTTTCCATTCTTGCCAGAAATAGCAGTGTTTCTCAGTCAGTCCTGTGAACCCCAAGGGGTGCACGATTTGTTTTTTGTCCGAGCACAACACAGCTAATTAAAACAACGACCCCCCCCCCCCCCTCTCTCTTTTCTTCAACCTCCACCCCATTCCGGTGCATCCAGGCAGCCAGTGTAGCGCCAGGGGAGCAGTGATTGTTTCCTACCAAGTGTTGTGTGCTGCATCCTGGGGCAGGACTGTGCATTGTCTGCTGCCATATGGAGGTCTGCTCCAGCTCTGGCTCCTATACAGAGATAAGCCTGACTGCATGCTGCTTCCTGACCTTCTTAGTCACCCAGCTGGCACTAACTTCCCAATAATTATTATCCCAATTACCCAGTGAAACTTGCTCCTCTTTTGTGTGAGTTGTTTCTGCGGGCCGAGGAGATGCCAACATAGGAGGGAGGGACTCACACAAAATAAGCACTGATTGAGAGACTGAGATAGAGCCCTTACTCCATGTGGTTCTGGCTATTTCTGTCTCCTTCAGTCGTCACGTCTGAGGCACAGATCGAGCCATAGATTCATAGCTTTAGCCATTTTTTTTGCCATTTTCTAATACCCACATCTATTTTGTATGAATTAATTTTGTTAAAGTGCCCCCCCGCCACCCAATTCGCCCAGTGACTCACAAACATCTCCTCTCCAGAGAGGGGAGGGACTGCAGACAAGGGGTGGATCCACCCAGTGCAGCTGTCTATATTCTAGCTAGGTTAGTGAGCTCCACCTGCACCAGGAGATGACGAGATGGGCTCTTCCTCCCTGCACAGCTGGAGGGGTAATGACTCAACTGAGACTGAGAATCACCAGAGAGGTGATACACTAAAGATGACAGAACCTTTACAAATATGGGTTCAATGAGACTGGAGCCAAATAAGACTCACTAACTGAAACTAACAGAAAATAACGAGTTAATGTCTAAGAGGAACAGGGAGAAAATGGTAAGGTCTAACATTTCTGTCTTAATAATCTGTAGCGATTTTACAACCCAGAAGAGCAGGTTCAAGTTGCCCCCTAAATGGAAACGTAGATGGCATTGCCCATTAAAAACTGAAACAAACTCCTACATTTCCATTCTAAAAGCTGCCTTCTTTCAGAATACTCACGAAATCCCACTTCAAAACCCACTTGAGACAATCTGAATCTAATGTAATAAACTATCGGCGGTGCATATTTGAGGGAGAAGACATGAGTTTCCGAGGGGTTTCTGAGCGAAGATGATCCTACAGTGAAGCATCTGTCCCATAAACTTCCTCAGACAGACGGACGCACGACAAGTGCAGAGCATAAAGCACTGATGAGAAGCAGCAGACATGGCAGAGGATTTGCACTTACACAATAAGGATTTTCACAGGATATGGAAAACACATGAATTTTACGTGATCTTATGTTAAGTTAAAGTGACAACATGTACAGTTGAAGTCGGACGTTCACATACACTTAGGTTGTAGTCATTAAAACTCATTTTTCAACCAATCCACAAATTTCTTGTTAACAAACTATAGTTTTGGCAAGTCGGTTAGGACATCTACTTTGAGCATGACATAAGTCATTTTTCCAACAATTGTTTACAGACAGATTATTTCACTTATAATTCACTGCGGGTCATCACAATTCCAGTGGGTCGGAGGTTTACATACACTAAGTTGACTGTGCCTTTAAACAGCTTGGAAAATGACACAAAATGATGTCATGGCTTTAGAAGCTTCTGATAGGCTAATTGGCATCATTTGAGTCAATTGGAGGTGTACCTGTGGATGTATTTCAAGGCCTACCTTCAAACTCAGTGCCTCTTTGCTTGACATCATGGGAAAATCAAAAGAAATCAGCCAAGACTTCAGAAAAACAATTGTAGACCGCCACAAGTCTGGTTCATCCAGAATTGGGAGCAATTTCCAAATGCCTGAAGGTACCACGGTCATCTGTACAAACAATAGTATGCAACTACAAACACTATGGGACCACGCAGCCGTCATACCGCTCAGGAAGGAGACACGTTCTGTCTCCTAGAGATGAACGTACTTTGGTGCAAAAAGTGCAAATCAATCCCAGAACAACAGCAAAGGACCTTGTGAAGATGCTGGAGGAAACAGTTACAAGAGTATCTATATCCATAGTAAAACGAGTCCTATATCGACATAACCTGAAAGGCCACTCAGCAAGGAAGAAGCCACTGCTCCAAAACCACCATAAAAAAGCCAGACTACGGTTTGCAACTGCACATGGGGACAAATATCATACTTTTTGGAGAAATGTCCTCTCCTCTGATTAAACATACATAGAACTGTTTGGCCATAATGACCATTGTTATGTTTGGAGGAAAAAGGAGGAGGCTTGCAAGTTGAAGAACACCATCCCAACCGTGAAGCACGGGGGTGGCAGCATAATTTTGTGGGGGTGCTTTGCTGCAGGAGGGACTGGTGCACTTCACAAAATAGATGGCATCATTAGGGGAAAAAAGTATGTGGATATATTGAAGCAACATCTCAAGACATCAGTCAGGAAGTTAAAGCTTGGTCGCAATGTGTCTTCCAAATGGACAATGACCCCAAGCATACTTCCAAAGTTGTGGCAAAATGGCTTAAGGACAACAAAGTCAAGGTATTGGAGTGGCCATCACAAAGCCCTGACCTCAATCCCATAGAAAATTTGTGGGGAGAACTGAAAAAGTTTATGCAAGCAAGGAGGCCTACAAACCTGACTCAGTTACACCAGCTCTGTCAGGAGGAATGGGCCAAAATTCACCCAATTTATTGTGGGAAGCTTGTGGAAGGCTACCCGAAACGTTTGACCCAAGTTAAACAATTTAAAGGCAATGCTACCAAATACTAACTGAGTGTATGTAAACTTCTGACTCACTAGGAATGTGAAGAAAAAAATAAAAGCTGAAATAAATCATTCTCTCTACTATTATTCTGACATTTCACATTCTTAAAATAAAGTGGGGATCTTAACTGACCTAAAACAGGGAATTTTACTAGGATTAAATATCAGGAATTGTGAAAAACTGAGTTTAAATGTATTTGGCTAAGGTGTATTTAAACTTCTGCAACATGTGATAACATGAAACTACACATGTGAAAACATGATCTCATGTGAAATAAAAGTTACTACAAGTGACAACATTGAGCTCGACAAAAACCTCATTGTGTATGATACAATGTTCCGAGAATGTCTTAAAAAACATAATTGGGGATGTCCTGGGAAAAAAAGGAACTAGACAGAAACCTCCAGCGGACCATGAAACAACATCCCAAAAACATAATTTCCCTTACGGAAAAACCCCCACAATGTTTCAGATGTGGAAAATCACATGACTTTACATGTGAAAATGTGTTTTCATGCATTACCATGTCGTCACGTTTATTTCACAAGAACAAGTTTTCACAAGTGCTCACGTGTAGTCACGTGTAGTTTCACGCTATCACATTGCTTTACATGTTTTCACGTTATCACATTAACTTCACATAAGATCACGTGATCAGATGTGAAATTCATGTGGTTTTTCTGTAAGGGTGAGGACCATGTTAGGATATTTGTAAGATGTTCTCCAGACATTTGTTTTACCAGTCGTCAGGACGTCACGTGATGGTCCAAGACGGTCCCAAACCATTATAAGTGAAGTAATGAAATGGTATGGGGGTTATAAAGTAAGCGCTACGCTGTTCAACTAAAATACAACCACACCTGGGATTTGAACTCACAATCTATCGATTTAAAGGTGCGATGATCTTTCTGCTGTGCCACAAAGCCTAACATTCCTCTACACATTCAGTATCTATAATACATCTCTGCTCTTAGCAAAAGAGAGACATCTGCACTGCTATTTTAGTTACCAGTTAATATGACTATTCTCTCAACATTGAGCTAATTTACTAATTTCCAAAATGTTAGGGTTTCCGTATAGTTGTCGAATGTTGGTGAGGCATATTAATCTGTTTTAATGTGCCTCCTGAATCACTGTGATAACTATGATCGTTTTCCTCGAGTGTATTTTTAACAAAGCTGAGATTTACTTTGAAGTGCTGAAGTGTGGAAATACAGGTGAAATCAGTTATTCACAAAGACATGGTGGCGTAGCAGGAAGAACTTAATGTGAAATCACGTGAAGTGTTCCAAAAACGTGTCATTTTCACATGTGAAATCATGTGATTTTCCACATGTGAAATCATGTGGTTTTTCCCGTAAGGGAAGAGAAAATGGAGTCCCTAGAGCGAGATGTTTTTTGCTGTGAAGTTCCTGCAAGAATCTAAGGGGTAGAAATGCGAATGGGAATCTGTACTAATACATGTGGTGGTTCCTTGGATTGACACATGGATGGGTGGGGTGGATGGGAAGTAAGGTTGAGCTTTACAGCTGAGGTGGGCTATTTCATACCTAAACAAGGACAATGAACCACATTCCCTGAGTAGAGCTCAGCTCTTCAGCACCACTTTGTTCAGGGTAACCTGGCTGGCAAAATAATCTACACCCACCACATGTAGTACACAGGCTACCATGGCATATGAAACACACCCTGCAGTCACCAAGACTTAGAACAAAGGAATAAGTACAGCAGCGGGGAAGATAGTGGAGGACAAAACAAATGACAGAAACACAGAGGATGCCAAAACTGGGTCCAGAATCACAATCATCATCCTCTCTTATCTCTCTCCTTTTATTGGTTTCTGTCCTCGTAGTGGATCACATCACAGATGGGGAGTCCCAAAAGGTACCCTATTCCCTATATAGTGCCCTACTTTTGACCAGGGCCCATATGGCTCTAGTCAATAGTGGTGCACTATATAGGGAATAGGGTGCCCCTCCCCCCTATCCCTTATTGAGCCGAGAGAAGCTTCAGAGTGTTTTGGAGAAATCAGTTTATAAAGCTGTCTTTCATTTATTGTGCCGTTTCGCTTCAGGGCACAAATGGCTGGAAGAAAGAATGAGAGGGAGAGAGAAATATCATTTCAATGCCAAAAAATAATCCCCCACTGTAATCTTACCCTGGGATCTAAGTGACAAAGTTTCATCCAAATATATAAATAATGAAATCCCCGAAGCCATGATTGGAAAAATATTACAGTTGAGGAAGGATATTACAGAGTATTTCTGTAAAAGCCAATGTACCTAATCTAACACATCCCTATCAAACTCTTCTAGCTGCCAGAGCTATTACTATCTGTAATGTATGATGAGGTAAATCATCCTGTCAATTTACTGATATACTGTAAACCCAAAGTACAATGGGTGTGTTTAAGCCACCATTTTGACAGAAAATACCTCACATTTCTAATAAAAGGACAAATGAAGTTGGTGAAAAAGAAAGAAAACAATGCACACCTGAGTGGAGTAATGGAAGAACAAGAAGAACAAGAACAAGAACAAGAGAAGAAGAAGAACGAGAACAAGAGAAAAAGAAGAAGACGGAGAACAAGAACAAGAAAAGAAGGAGAACAAGAACAAGAGAAGAAGGAGAACAAGAACAAGAAAAGAAGAAGAAGGAGGAGAAGAACAGTAGAAGAAGAAGAAGAAGAAGGAGGAGAAGAACAATAGAAGAAGAAGGAGGAGGAGAAGAAGAAGAACAAGAGAAAAAGAAGAAGAAGAAGAAGCAGCAGCGCAGGTTGGATTTAGAGAGATTAACCCCGGGCCAGCTCTGGATTTAAATACTCTTTCTATTCATCACCCCTCACTCACTCTGTTCGCTTTTTAAAGCCATCACACAGGAAATGTTAAGACGTAGAATAAGAAGAAAAACACATTTGATTAGTGTGAGGCAGAGGATTAGTTCTCTGTGAATTATTTAAATCTCTCCCCAGTGCTGCGTTGGGGAACAAAGGTTTCGGGAAGGTGCAAAAACAGTTGGACTGCCTCTACCTCCAGTTCATTGTGGGAGAGGACCGTGTGTGTGTGCGTGTGTATGTGTGTGCACACGTGGGTGAGTGTGTAACACTTTGACTGCCTCCAGTCCAGTCCATTGTTCATTTAGAAACTCTCCAACACTTCCAGAGCTTCCATTACTTTCATAAGCCATTGTTCAGCCCAGCGGCCACAACACAGGAAGTGGTCAAAGCAGCAATAGGAACTATGTGAGGACTGAGGAGAGAGACCTGTTCCCTTTAGACCAGGGCCCATATTCATAAAGTGTTTCAGAGTAGAAGTACTAATCTAGGATCAGTTTTTTATTTGACGTAATAATGAATATGGTTATAGACAGGGTGGACCTAATCCTAGATCAGTACTCATACTCTGAGATGCTTTATAGATATGGCCCCTAGCCTTGGAGTGCTCATAAACCTGCCTTTGTCACCACAATGTTTAATGAGAATGGATTATATGTTTAATGTCATAGAATTTAAAAAGAATGCATTGGAAACTTGGATTGAGCAGAAATAGCAATTGTCATGAAATGAGGGTATGTGAGGTAAAATAAAAAATAGTAAGAGAATTGACCAATACTTTTTATCTTCCAACCCAACGACCTCCGGTAAACAACACTGGGGGGAATTGTAGCTGTTTTCATGAATACAAATCCAATCTCTAACTAACTGAATTTGGCCTAACTTTGCTTTATTTTCCTGAGTGACTCATGGAAGTGCATTGTACTGTACTGTTCTTTTGACCGCTCTCTTTCTGTGCCAAGAATGATCTTTCCCTGAGTCTCTCTATGCCAGACAGACTGGCCTGACCATAGCTGTGGGAGAGACGAACACTGACCTTCTCTTCCCATTACATCCCTGTGAAGACATGAATGCTGTCCACATATTTCTTTTAGCCATGCTGTTTCACAAGACCAAAAGAAGAGAGGCTAGAGAAGGAAGGAGAGAGAGAGATGAAAGAGGGGTGATTTTGTTTCTCAGTAGGGGGGGACACAGCTATCAAAGGGAATCCCAAAACACACTCATCTATCTCTCTTCTGATGAGACCTTTCACTTCACAGTTGCTTTAGTGTGTGTCCCAGGGTGTGTGTGTGTGTGTATGTGCCTGTGTTCATATGCATGCCGTGCCCAAAAGAGAGTGGGATGAAACCTGCTTGGCTGTTTCTCAGGGGCACCCAACTCCCTCTGCCGGGCATGGCTGGTGACAACCCAGATGTGTGTGATCTACAAAGGCGTAATCCTGTGGACGTGGGCAGGCCTTGGAGTCAGCCTGTGTTCGTGTGTGTGTGTGTGTGCGTGTGATAGAGGAAGAGAGGCCAGGTCCTGATCTGACCCGAGCCAGCTGGCTGTCCCACTTCCAGGTTCTACCCCCCACGGCCCCCTCCCCGCTGCCTTCCTTCGACAGAGAGAGCTCCCCACCATACCTGGGTTTAAATCTTCCAAATGCTATGAAAATGTGCTCGAACCTACACTGAGTGCACAAAACATTAGGAACTCTGGCTCTTTCCATGACAGACTGACCAGGTGAATCCAGGTGAAAGCTATGATCCCTTATTGATGTCACCTGTTAAATCCACTTCAATCAGTGTAGAGGAAGGAGAGGAGACAGGTCAAAGAAGGATTTTTAAGCCTTGAGACAATTGAGACATGGATTGTGTATGTGTGCCATTCAGAGGGTGAATGGGCAAGACAAAAGATTGAAGTGCCTTTGAGTGTGTCAAGAACTGCAACGCTGCTGGGTTTCACACGCTCAGTTTCTCATGTGTATCAAGAATGGTCCATCACCCAAAGGACATCCAGGCAACTTGACACAACAGTGGGAAGCATTGGAGTCAACATGGCCAGCATCCATGTGGAACGTTTGACACCTTGTAGTCCATGCCCCGACGAATTGAGTCTGTTCTGAGTGCAAAACGGGATGCAACTCAATATTAGGAAGGTGTTCCTAATGTTTTGTACACTCAGTGTATACCTGGAGTGCCAGATGGACAGGGTTTGTACTTACATGACTATTCAATTGTTTACGTTGTGCCAGGAAAGCTCAATTAAACACACATAGAAAAAAGGATTTTGAATACTATTTGTACCCAGATCTGGCCCCCACTAGCCCCACCAACTCCAGCCTGGGTCCCTTTCAGCTTGAGATTAGATTCAGAGAGAGCCCTCTTAGTGCTTGGAACACGTGTGAAAGGGAGGACATATAGCTGGCTTTTTTTCCCATCTCCCCTTCCTGTATGTGTCTGTACAATCACACCCAAGAGAGGAAGACTTAAATCAAGTGTTCAGATCAAAGTGCCAAGCTAGTCAGCCAAAGCATTCCAGACATTTTGAACTAGCAGATCCTCTACACTGCATCAAACTTAACAATAGTAGCCATTTCCAACACAACAATTCAGGACTAGCCATTTTAGACATAGCAGTTCAGTACTAGCTATTTCAGACTTCATAGCCACTGACTTAATGGTAAAATGTATTTCCTAAATATGCCCTTTGTATTGATTTGTGGCTCTGAGAGGATAAAGGAAAGGGACTTTGGTAACATCCCGAATGGCACCCTATTCCCCCAAAGTGCATAACTTTTGACCAGGGCGCGAGTGTACTATTTAGGGAATAGGGTGTCATTGTGGACCCAGGCTTTGATATCCAGTGACCTTTCACACCCCATTGTGACAGGTGTGACAGCGACACGGGATGTCTGAACGGTACAGCCAGGGTTCAGGCAGGTGGAACCAACAGACTTTGATTCAAATTGACTCCAAGAGGGGCTTTTTTCCCTCCAAATGTCACACACTCTCTCTGTGTGACATTTCACCGCAAGGCCTTGGGAAGGCAAAGAGCCAGGAGATTATTCCCGCGCGTGTGTGTGCGCGCGTGCGTTCCTCTGTGTGTGTGTGACACAGGTCGGGCAGGCAGGATGAGTTTGATATTAACTTCGTGCCACGTCGTGTTAAGACAGTGGTCTGATGGCTTAAGACAGTTCATACTGCAGTTCTTTGTCAGAGCAGATCCAGTGTATTTTCTCTGCCTGCCTGAGGAGACTGAACTGCCTCTCACAGTTGTAAAAGTAGACAGGACTAACCTGTTTCGTGATTTCTGGTACACAGTTGAAGTCAGAAATGTACATACACTTAGGTTGGAGTCATTAAAACTCGTTTTTCAACCACTCCACTCATTTCTTGTTAACAAACTATAGTTTTAGCAAGTCGGTTAAGACATCTACTTTGTGCATGACACAAGTCATTTTCCCAACAATTGTTTTCAGACAGATTATTTCACTTATAATTGTCACACCCTGGCCTTAGTATTCTTTGTTTTCTTTATGTTTTTTAGTTAGGTCAGGGTGTGACATGGGGAATGTATGTGTTTTGTAGTGTCTAGGGGTGTTGTATGTGTATGGGGCAGAGTAGAGTATAGTTGTCTAGTTATGTCTATGGCTGCCTAGATTGGTTCTCAATCAGAGACAGCTGTCATTCATTGTCTCTGATTGGGAGCCATATTTAAGGCACCCATAGGCAGTAGGCTTTTGTGGGTAGTTGTCTATGTCGCATGTGTGCACTTAGTTCTGTTTAGCTTCACGGTCGTTTGTTTTGTTCATTTTGTAAGTGTTTGTTTTTTCCTTCATTAAAGAAGATGTATTTTTCACGCTCTGCGCCTTGGTCCTCTCTTTCTCAAGAAGACGATCGTGACAATAATTCACTGTATCACAATTCCAGTGGGTCAGAAGTTCACATACACTAAGTTGACTGCCTTGGAAAATTATGTCATGACTTTAGAAGCTTCTGATAGGCTAATTGACATCATTTGAGTCAATTGGAGGTGTACCTGTGGATATATTTCAAGGCCTACCTTCAAACTCAGTGCCTCATTGCTTGACATCATGGGAAAATCAAAAGAAATCAACCAAGACCTCAGAAAAAAAATTGTAGACCTCCACAAGTCTGGTTCATCCTTGGGAGCAATTTCCAAACGCCTGAAGGTACTATGTTCATCTGTACAAACAAAAGTATAAACACCATGGTACCACGCAGCCGTCATACCACTCGAAGGAGACGCATTCTGTCTCCTAGAGATTAATGTACTTTGGTGCAAAAAGTGCAAATCAATCCCAGAACAACAGCAAAGGACCTTGTGAAGATGCTGGAGGAAACAGGAGTATACAAAAGTATCTAAATCCAGTCCTATATCGACATAACCTGAAAGGCCACTCAGCAAGGAAGAAGCCACTGCTCCAAAACTGCCATAAAAAAAGCCAGACTACGGTTTGCAATTGCACATGGGGACAAAGATTGTACTTTTTGGAGAAATGTTCTCTGCTCTGATTAAACAAAAATAGAACTGTTTGGCCATAATGACCATCGTTATGTTTGGAGGAAAAAGGGGGATGCTTGCAAGCCGAAGAACACCATCTCAACCGTGAAGGACGGGGGTGGCAGCATCATGTTGTGGGGTGCTTTGCTGCAGGAGGGACTGGTGCACTTCACAAAATAGATGGCATCATGAGGCAGGAATATTATGTGGATATATTGAAGCAACATCTCAAGACATCAGTCAGGAAGTTAAAGCTTGGTCGCAAATGGGTCTTCCAAATGGACAATGACCACAAGCATACTTTCAAAGTTGTGGCAAAATGGCTTAAGGACAACAAAGTTAAGGTATTGGATTGGTCATCACAAAGCCCTGACCTCAACCCTATAAATAATTTGTGGGCAGAACTGAAAAAGCGTGTGCGAGCAAGGAGGCCCACAAACCTGACTCAGTTACACCAGCTCTGTCAGGAGGAATGGGCCAAAATTCACCCAACTTATTGTGGGAGCTTGTGGAAGGCTACCAGAAACATTTGACCCAAGAAAAACAATTTAAAGGAAATGCTACCAAATACGAATTGAGTGTATGTAAACTTCTGACCCACTGGGAATGTGATGAAAGAAATATAAGCTGAAATAAATCATTCTCTCTACTATTATTCTGACATTTAACATTCTTAAAATAAAGTGATGATCCTAACTGACCCAAGACAGGGAATTTTTACTAGGATTAAATGTCAGGAATTGTGAAAAACTTTAAATGTATTTGGCCAAGGTGTATGTAATCTTCCGAATTCAACTGTATTATCAAAATAAATCAACCACACCATGTTTTAGGACTCATTCATCAGTTTTTCCTGATTAAGTACAATACCATTGGAAATTAATTTTGCAAGTTCAATTTATATTCCTAAAACTTAAGTTGAAAATGATACGTGTCGCTTGTTGACAAGGCACAGCCCAATGTCAAAACACAGTTCTAAAGTGTCAAAATCAATAACCAATAAGCAGAATCAGTTTGTGATACTGTATATTGAAAACCTAAAAAAGAAATGTACAAATCTGCACAGACTGTACATGTGTAACAACAGTAGTCATTCAGTGCTACTTATTTATTTTATAAACAGCATACGCACCAAACATCCTGTTGTTTTGTCAAGTGGAAATAAATCACTCACCGATTATCACATGTAAATTGGATATATTTTTACATCACTGGTTAGAGGATAACCTGCAGATCACAGTCAGCTCCATTTTGTTATGTTGCATTTTGATAGCAGAACAGAAAGAGAAACAACATTGTTTTTTCAATCACTCCTATAGATTATCACATTGAAATCAATTGCAGGAGAGGGGGGAGACGAGGTTGCACATACTGTTAAAACTAACAGCTCAAAAACCACACGGAATCTGGGAAAATTGTGCACATAACTGATTAGTTGACAATCACATTTTATTGGTCCGATACATAGTTTATCAGGTTTTATGGCAGGTGCAGCAAAATGCGTATGTTCCTAGTTCCTATAAATTCAGCAAATGTCAACAAGGACACAAATCAAAATTGTAAAAAAAGATACAAAATTTAGTACAGCAGTAGATATATAAACATTATTAAAGTGACCGGTCTTCAATGACTATGTACATAGGGCAGCAGTCCCTAAGTTGCAGCGTAGAGTACCCGGTGGTAGCCGGCTAGTGACAGTGACTGATGGGCAGGGTAGGATACTGGGCAGAGGGCAGGGTTATGGACGGAGGTCGTCTAGTGGGGAGTGTTAAACAGTCTGATGGACTGGGGATAGAAGCTGTTTCTCAGTCTCTCAGTCCCAGCTTTGATGCACCTGTACTGTCTCCACCTTCTAAATGTCAAACTAAAAAAAGGAGAGAAAACAGAGAGGACGGAGAGAAAGGAAGAAAGAAAATGTCAAAGACGTAAACAGAGAAAAGGAAAAAACGAGAGAGAAAGACGTGAGACATAAATGGACATAGAGAGAGAAAGACGTGAGACATAAATGGACATAAAGAGAGAGTGTAGGGGGTTAAACAGGCCGTGGCTCGGGGGACGGCGCCAAGCCAAATTTCTTTGGCCTCCAGAGGCACCATGTTCAGGATCAGCGTGGCAAAGTTGTTGTTGCCTATCTTCACCAGCTGGGGTCAGCTACCTACATTTTGAAGTGTTGCATTTTGATTCAAGTGGGTCACTTCCATTGCAAGCACACTGAAATCAATAGAACAGGTGGCCAACGTTCACGGTGTAGCATTGTTTAAACTAACACTATTCAAACGCCACGCTGAAACTAGGAATAACCTATACATGGATGGTTATGAGAATTTGTAGAAGGCTTCTCTCTATATTTTGGAATGGTAGATGTTGATTTCAGGAGGCTGCCATCAAGGAAAAGGGAATAAAACTATTTTCTAATAGTTAACTTCAAACAATCGTGACCCACCGTAGGATATCAATAGTGCCAACGGTTGGCTGCTATTTAAGTGATAGTTTGACTTTAAAATGTGTGCATTGGTGTGTGTGGCCAGCGACTTTTACTGCCAGACCGCCCTGAATTCTCTGAGCGTTTGAGAAAGAAAATGACAGCTGTGTTCTAGGGGTGTAACGATACAAGTATTCGTACCGAACCGTTCGGTACGGGGACCTCGGTTCGGTCCTCACTGTGAACCATAAGGAATACATGAAAAAGGCTATGCCTACGCTGTGTTCTATGCCATTGCCTAGTGAGTAAATCTGAGCTGAAAAGACATTGTAGGCTATTCCGTTAAAACAAATGAAATTGAACCTTTATTTAACTAGGCAAGTCAGTTAAGAACAAATTCTTATTTACAATGACGGCCTACCGGGGAAAAGTGGAGAAGAACGACAGATTTTTTTTACCTTGTCAGCTCCAGAAACAGACGCCTCACAAGTACTCAACCTGCAGCTTCATTAAATAGTATGCGCAAAACACCAGTCTCAACGTGAACAGTGAAGAGGCGACTCCGGAAAGCTCTTCATCAACACCATCATCCGAGACACACCGGACCCACTCCAATTCACATACCGCCACAACAGATCCACAGACGATGCAATCTCAATTGCACTCCACACTACCCTCACCCACCTGGCCAAAATGAATAACTACCGTATGTAAGAATCCTGTTCATTGACTACGGCTCATCATTCCACACCATAGTCCCCTCCAAGCTCATCACCAAGCTCAGGACCCTGGGACTTAACACCTCCCCCTGCAACTGTATCCTGAACTTCCCGAAGGGCCGCCCCAGATGGTGAGGGTAGGCATCAACACATCCGCCACGCTGACCATCAACACAGGGGCAACTCCTGTACTCCCTCTTCAACCAGGACTGTGTGGCCGCGCACGACTCCAACACCATCATCAAGTTTGCAGGCAACACAACTGTGGTATGACTGATCACCAACGATGATGAGGCAACCTATAGGGAGGAGGTCAAAGACAAGTACCCTCACCGTCAGCAAGACAAAGGAGCTGAACGTGGACTACAGGAAACAGAGGGGCGAGTATGCTCCCATCCACATGGATGAGGCTGTAGTGGATCGGGTCGAGAGCGTCGAGTTCCTCAGTGTCCACATCACTAATGAATTAACATGGTCGACACACACCCAAAAAGTTGTAAAGAGGACACGACAGCACATCTTCCCCCTTAGGAAGCTGAAAAAAATTGTCCCTCAGATCCTCAAAAAGATCTGCAGCTGCACCATTGAGAGCATATTGACTGGCTGCATCACCGCTTGGTACGGCAACTACAAAGCAACCGACCGCAAGGTGTTACAGAGGGTGGTGAGTACAGCCCAGTCAGAGGAAGGCCAAAAAGTTGTCAAAGACTCCAGCCACCCCAGTCATAGACTGTTTTCTCTGCTACCGCACAGCAAGCGGTAGCAGTGCACCAAGTCTGGAACCAACAGGACCCTGAACAGCTTCTACCCTCCAAGCCATAAGACTGCTAAACAAGACTACTAAATAGATAATCAAATGGCTACCCGCTGCTGCTACTGTCTATTATCTATCCTGTTGCCTAGTCACTTTAACCCTACCTATAGCTACCTCAATTACCTCATACCCTTGCAGATTGATTCGGTACTGGTACTCCCTGTATATAGTCATGTTATTTATACTCGGCATTATTATTCATTATTCACTGTGTATTTATTTCTCACTATTCAAAAAAAAATGAAAAATCTAAAAAAAATAATCTTTAACTCTGTATTTTTTTTGAAGGACCCATAAGTAAGCATTTCACTGTTAGTCTATTTATTTCATTTAACCTGTATTTAACTAGGAAAGTCAGTTAATAACAAATTCTTATTTACAATGACGGTCTACACCTGTGGCAAATACATTAGAATTGATGTGATTTGACTTTAGTACTTATACAAAGCACACAAAGGTGCATAATTTACCATGAAAACCCAACTATGCTGAAGTAACTGAATGAAATATGCTTTCTATCACTGTCCTGAGAGAATATTATTCACCATCAATGACCAAGCAAATACATCGCTCTTTATAGAACATCTACAGGCCAACTAGCCTAATGTAGTGTGTTCAATATCATTAATGTCACACCAACACAGGAAGCCTGCATACGGAAGACTGGAGCGATACAAAATGCCGTTATTATTTCCAATCAGTCGTTATAATTGAGGGTCTTTAGTTGATTGGTCCAATTGATTGTCCAGCCAGTGACAGCGACCGAGTCGCAAACAATCATCACCGGACTCCAAAAGCGAGCGAGCATGCGGGAGAATAAATCATGTGTTAAAATAATATTCTGAACTAAGACTTGAGTGCATATTGATTAATCATTATTTGTACTAACAGAGCTGAGTAGGGACAATGCCATCCATTACCTCTGTGAGAATAGCTGGATCAATGCAGCCTGGAATAATCATCCTCTCTCCGGTGAAAAGAAGAGGGCAACACGGCGGCCCATTCTTTCTCTTCTTCTCTGGTTGGCCCTGACAGAGCTGGTCATTAGCGGGGAGGAGAGAAGCAGTCTGTGTGTGCGTGTATAATTGTGTGTGTGCTACAAATCTTTTTTTGTGACCAAGTAAATTTTATATTTTTAAATTTTTTATTACAGGTAAAATATTTAAATTCCATATATTTTCAAGACATTATTTATACATTCTACCTGTGCCACTCAAAAGAAGAAGAAAAAAAGAAGACAAAATAAAATAAAAGCGTTACAAAATGTACATAACCACAAAGTATTGATCATTTTGAATCATATTCTAAAGTTTAAGTAATGATAAATTCAGTATAAAGAAAAAAAATGAAACAAATGAGTGCCCCCCCAGGTGTTCTTAATGTTTTGTTTACTCAGTGTATTTAGTTTGTTTGTATGTGTTGGGCTTTAGTTGGTATTATTCTTTACAGAGTCAAGTATATTTGTCCAGGCCTCAATTGTTCCTTGACTAGTACCATTCATTCTCACTGTTGATACTTCTAATAGTAACTGTATCCACTAGCGAATTGAGAGACAGTGAGGTGAGCCAACATCTTTTTAGTGGCAGTGCTGCCAGCCAGCAGTAGTTGTCTCTGATTGATTGAGAGATTCAAGGAGGTATCATCATTAAGTAACATAATAGAAGCAAAGGGTTGAATATTTACACTCAAGCACTCCCACATCATATGAAAGAAAGTGCCTACCTGATTTAGGGAACATAGTGAACAGCTGCGGCCAATTTCACCGTGAAATGTTTCCTTGGTGGACTACAGAAATGTGTTATTCTGCAAACTTAATGATGGTGTTGGAGTCGTGCCTGGCCATGCAGTCGTGGGTGAACAGGGAGTACAGGAGGGGATTGAGCACGCACCCCTGGGGAGCTCCAGTGTTGAGGATCAGCGTGGCAGATGTGTTGCTACCTACCCTCACCACCTGGGGGCGGCCTGTCAGGAAGTCCAGGATCCAGTTGCAGAAGGAGATGTTTAGTCCCAGGATCCTTAGCTTAGTGATGAGCTTTGAGGGTACTATGGTGTTGAACGCTGAGCTGTAGTCAATGAATAGCATTCTCACATAAGTGTTCCTTTTGTCCAGGTGGGAAAGGGCAGTGTAGAGATTGCATCATCTGTGGATCTGTTTGGACGGTATGCAAATTGGGGTTGGTCTAGGGTTTCTGGGATAATGGTGTTGATGTGAGCCATTACCAACCTTTCAAAGCACTTCATGGCTACGGACGTGAGTGCTACGGGTCTGTAGTCATTTAGGCAGGTTGCCTTTGTGTTCTTGGGCACAGGGACTATGGTGGTCTGCTTGAAACATGTTGGTATTACAGACTCGATCAGGGACATGTTGAAAATGTCAGTGAAGACACCTGCCAGTTGGTCAGCACATGTCCTGGTAATCCGTCTGGCCCCGCAGCCTTGTGTATGTTGACCTGTTTAAAGGTCTTACTCACGTCGGCTACGGAGAGCGTGACCACACAGTTGTTCGGAACAGCTGATGCTCTCATGCATGCCTCAGTGTTGTTTGCCTCGGCGATGGCGATCATGGCGATGTCCATGATATCGCCATGGGTACGGATTCCACAATTGGGACCATTGGGGGGATGCAAAAGGCTGCATTATTGTGAAATTTTGGAGTATGGGAATGCCATTTTGATTCGCTGTTACATTTTTTTCAAGTTTGTACCAAATAGAAATTGTGTGAGCAATAATTGGACCAAAGTGTAGTTTACATCATTTAATATCAGTGAAGATCACCTCTTCCAGGGCAATATGAGACACCATATTTCTCTCTATACTCAACCAGGGAGTGGAAGAATCGTGTCTAAACCAATTTAGAATGGGGCGAAAAACCTGGAAATACAATTTTAAGTTTGGTACGGATAGTCCTCCTATGTCATTCCCTCTTTGTGAGTTTATTAATTTTATCCGGGATCGCTTACCTTGTCATATACATTTGAAACCGCACTATCAATTTTATTCCAATAGCCAGAAGAAACATGGGAAGCATTGAACTACAGAAATTCAGCAGCGGCAATATATTCATTTTAAAAATAGATATTCTGCTGGTTAAAGCAACTGAGATCTTATTCTATCTACCAAGGTCGAACTGAATTGATTTGGGCATTCTGTTAAAGTTCCTGACAATGGCTTTATCTAAGGAAGGAAATATATATACTCCCAAATATTTAAAATAGAAGTGATTGGGATTAGATATGTAGTCCTCCATCGGGGTTTTGAAAGACAGTAGGGCTGAGTTGGTTAGATTCATTTTGTAACTTGAGATTAAGCTGAATTTATTTATGATATTCAATGCGTTTGGGAGCGACTGGATATATATTGGTTCATGTGGAGATGAAAGTCTCGAGATGAAAGGATGACAACATTTTCAAAAACAGTTTAACATCTGTGTTTATCACTGGGTGGCATCTTTACCTTTTATTAATAAGGGAAAGGGAAATTTAAAATCTCTCCCAAATGAACCTTTGTGAACGGCTGTGTCAATCATTTCGAGCAATAATGGACTTAATGCTGACGTTTGAAGTTGACAATAGTAATCATTGGGGTCAGACAAGCTCATATGTCAAATTTCTATTTTCTCGAATAAAGAAAATAGAGGGGTAGAAATAATACTATGAATTTGATTAGTGAAAATAATTTATGCCTGTTTGAGTAGAAAGTGTATTCATTAGGATTATGTGCTCGCCAGGTATCAATTAGGTTGTAATCAGAGAGTATATGCTGGAGAGCCTTGGTTGTGTGTGGATTATAGTTAGTCTTATTAAATATGTCCCGCATGCTCAAAATGGCATTCATGTCTGTCACAATAACCAGATGGAATTGAGTTGATTCTAACAATCTGCTGTTCAGTGAATCAAAAAAACGTAGGATCATATGAATTTGGAGTGTACACATTTAAGGGAAGTGATTCTGCGCAAGATTGTGATTTTTAATTTCTTATGTATCATTCTGATTCCACCTTTAGATTTGTTTGGGGCTGAAAAAACAGCCAGTTTATACAAATGGTTCTCTATTCTATGTGTGTCCTTTTGGAGCAGGGGTATTTCTTGGAGCATTGCTGCAGTATATCAATATGGTTTCTGAGTAGGATATCAAGACAGCTGGAACATTTGATAGGACTATCAAGGCCTTTCAAATTCCCTCATGAGAATAGCTAGCGTTGTCATTGTACATTTAAAAAAAAAATGTATTATTAATGATGTAATTGTTATCTTTAGTGTCAGTAAGCCCATGGACGTGAAACAGAAAGGATGCTCAGGGCTTAAAAATCTTTCTTTAACCTGTCTCCTCCCCTTCTAGTGGTTAGAGCGTTGGGCCAGTAACCGGACGGGCGTTGGGCCAGTAACCGGAAGGCAGAGGGGTCGGGTTAAATGCAGAAGACACATTTCAGTTGATTACATTCAGTTGGACAACTGACTAGGTATTCCCCTTTCCCTTTCCTTTCATCTACACTGAATGGAGTGGATTTGAAAAAGTGGCATCAATAAAAGATCATAGCTTTGACCTGGATTCAACTGGCCAGTCTGTCACGGAAAGAGAAGGTGTTCTTAATGTTTTGTATACTCAGTGTAGATCTTCACAGTAATTAATCAATGGCCTGTAGGCCAAGTCCTCCCTGGGAGATTCATTAACGTAAACCGAGGGGGACGGCCATCAACAGGAAGAAAAAAAACGAAGGAAAAGGAAAGTTGTGGTAGCCCATACGGGACTGGCCATCTATTCTAAACAGTAGTACAATAAAAAATAGTAGGGGAATAGCTTCCAATTTATGATGCTATATTTAGACCATATAGGGATGCAATGCACTATAGCTCCAGTATGTATGACACTTCAATATATTGGCGTGAAATCATCATTGTCTTAATGTCCTGGACCATAGGCAATATAATAATAACATTCTTAATAATAATAATAATAATAAAATGTCCAATGTTCTTGTATTTACAAATCTGATGCTAAATGGCTTTCCATTCACGGGGGGAGGAAGAAACATAATAACAGTGTTTGGATGAAGGGGCAGGCAATTGTCTGTCTTTTTCTGATTGCTCTGCTTTCTTTTGTTTGTCCCCCCCCACATGTCCAATTTGAAAACTGAAATGTTTCCAGTGTGAGTGTGTGTGTGTTTGTGTACGTACAGTACATGCAAACATAGCTGTGTGAGTGTGAAGCTTAAGTTTATTCATCCTAGTATGATCAATAGCAGACAGTTTAGTTTATGATGTAATAGTACAGATTAAACAACGGTAATTTTTATGTGTAATTGAATGGCAATTTACAGCAATTATTCCCATGGTGGTCTGGATGACATCATCCCACATTAACAAGGAGACATTATTTCAAGAGATGACTCAGCCTTCCATTACTTCTAAGCAGACCAAATTGACCATGACTCTCTCTGGTAAATAAACCATCACTGGTAATGCTGGTATGTAAACAAAAACAGTCACCTTCAACACAGTATATTAGAGTGGTTTTGACCGACAAGTAATGCATTAGACATTAACGTGTCAAAGTCAACTGCAATAAACTTTGTGAAGCAAGCGGCTTCAATGTTTTTCATCCACATTCCATTGGCAAAAACGTCAACATGAATTCATCACTGAAATTGTTACAGAGATAAACTGTGGGAGGAGGTGGGAAAAACATCACTCCCTTTCTTGACCAGTTTCTTTCAATTAAGTCAGAATGCTCTCAAGCGGCACACAGACAAACAAAAGAAAAAAAGCCTTTTCCCTTTTCCCATTCAATCTAGAAATAGTGAAAACATATATATATATATACACCTTTCTAAACACATGAACCCAGGCTTAGGGGTCTGGAGATGCTTCTCCTCATACAGGAAACAAAGGCAATCCCTTACCTCTATTATGATTTGATAGCCCAAATTGTTGCAATGATTCAAGTGTGGTCCTGTCTGTGGGCTGTGTGTGTGAATAGGGACAAAGACTGCAGGCTGTGTCCCAAATGGCATCCAACTCCTTACATAGTGCACTACAGTATATAGGGAATATAACCCATAGGGGTCTGGTCAAAATTAGTGCACTATATAGGGAATGGGGTAACATTTGGGAGTCTGTAATTTCACCACAGGGGCTGAAGCAGGAGGAGATGGATGGGGATGTCACAGGAGCCCAGTAAAATGACCGTAAAATCACAGGTTATGAAGCCACTTGGCACTGCAAAAGCCGACACCTATTGAAAATTGTGCGAGCGTGTGCAATGTGTTTTAAGTGTGTGTGTGTGTGTGCTCAATTGCCCATTTATGTGCATGTGTTACTATGGGCTTTACATCAGTTGAGTGTTCCTACAGTATGTATGTATTTTACCTATGTTCTATGTATTTTCAAGTGCAGGTACAGTGTGTAATGTGCATGCATGTGCACGTCTGTATGTGTGTGTAACATCCTGCATGTGAGCGTGTGCCCAGTGTGATTCCAAGCAGCACCTTTGTTTGTCTCCTGTGGTGAGGAGACCAGTTCAGTATTAACAGCAGTGGTGAGTTGGAAATAAATGTCAACAGGACCTTAGCATTGGGTCACAGCCAACCCCTTGGGCTATTAACCACACACACACACACACACACACACACACAAAACACACACACACACACACACACACACACACACACACACACACACACACACACACACACACACACACACACACACACACACACACACACACACATGCGCACACACGCACACGCACACACGCACATGCACGCTGGGTCCAACACTGCACAATGGCACATGATTAGACCAAACCCAGCACACAATCATCCAAAACAACAGGGAGAGAAGCTGCAGACAGTGCCAAGCCAAGGTCAATCTAGTCAAGGAAACAACACTGAAAGAGACAAAATGGAATCAAGGTTCTGGGGTTGTCATTCTTTTCATGGTAAAGATTGAATGTTAAAGACAGAAAAGAAGGTCCATGATGCCTGTTTTCATTCTGAGGCGAAGGCCATGGTGGGATGGTGCAGGCCTTCATCTACAAGCCACCCACAGTCGTTTTCTCTCAGTCATCTGTGACAGAAAGGGGAGGGGGGAGTGTAGGGGGTGGGGGTGTTCCATCCCTCCTACCCTTCTACCCCACCTGAGAGCAGCATGGGCTGGCTGTGGGGGCTTGCTGTGAGGGGTTCCTTAGGGTCCCCTCCCCACCGTGGGTCTTAAATGCCTGCTAGGAGATGACATATTGGGGCCAGGCACATCCCTCTGTGCTCAGCCAAACAGGACAAACACAGTGCAGTCGCCGACTGTGACATCACACTGGCACACTCTGCTAACAAGGCCAAGCGGAGATGGCATGTGGCGGAGTGGTGACGGGTTCACTGCTGTGTGGAGCTGAGATTAACTGTTGTTGTTTGGTTAAAGAACCAACACTGGTTGCAAGAGTAGCTTATTCTTGGCGGCAGTGCATCTTTAAAACACACAGTCATTTCCTTATTTCTGCAAAATCAAGAAAGCTGCCATAATATGACAATACCTACAGTACATCTGATTGAACGTATGATAGTTACCGTACCTATAGTACATCTGATTGAACGTATGATAGTTACCGTACCTACAGTACATCTGATTGAATTTATGATAGTTACCGTACCTACAGTACATCTGATTGAACGTATGATAGTTACCATACCTACAGTACATCTGATTGAACGTATGATAGTTACCGTACCTACAGTACATCTGATTGAACGCATGATAATTACCGTACCTAGAGTACATCTGATTGAACGTATGATAATTACCATACCTACAGTACATCTGATTGAACGTATGATAGTTACCATACCTACAGTACATCTGATTGAACGTATGATAGTTACCGTAACTTTCTGCTCTTTTGCACACCAGTATCTCTACTTGCACATGATCATCTGATGATTTATCACTCCAGTGTTAATCTGCTAAATTCTAATTATTCGATTTATTGCCTACCTCTTCATGCCTTTTGCACACATTGTATATAGATTCTCTTTTTTCTACCATGTTATTGACTTGTTTATTGTTTACTCCATGTGTAACTCTGTGTTGTTGTCTGTTCACACGGCTATGCTTTATCTTGGCCAGGTCGCAGTTGCAAATGAGAACTTGTTCTCAACTGGCCTACCTGGTTAAATAAAGGTGAAAAAAATAATAATAATAAAAAACCTAGAGTACATCTGATTGAACGTATGATAGTTACCATGCCTATGGTACATCTGAACTGAACACATGATAGTTACCACTACAAGTGACCAGATGTACATTATATACACAAAAGTATGTGGACACCCCTTCAAATTAGTGGATTCGGCTCTTTCAGCAACACCATTGCAATCTCAGTAGACAAACATTGGCAGTAGAATGGCCTTACTAAAGAGCTCAGTGACTTTCAACGTGGCACCGTCATAGGATGCCACCTTCCCAACAAGTCAGTTCGTCAAATGTCAGCCATGCTAGAGCTGCCCCGGTCAACTGTAAGTGCTGTTATTGTTAAGTGGAAACGTCTAGGAGCAACAACAGCAAAGCCACGATGTGGTAGGCCACAGAAGCTCACAGAACAGGACCGCGGAGTGTGTAGCACATCACAATAATCAGTCCTCGGTTGCAACACTCACTACTGAGTTCCAAACTGCCTCTGGAAGCAACGTCAGCACAATAACTGTTTGTCTGGAGCTTCATGAAATGGATTTCCATGGCCGAGCAGCCACATGAAAGCCTAAGATCACCATGCGCAATGCCAAGCGTTGGCTGGGGTGGTGTAAAGCTCGCCGCCATTGTACTCTGGAGCAGTGGAAATGTGTTCTCTGGAGTGATGAATCAAGTTTCACCATCTGGCAGTCCAACGGACTAATCTGGGTTTGGCAGATGCTAGGAGAATGCTACCTGCCCAAATGCATAGAGCTAACTGTAAAGTATGGTGGAGGAGGAATAATGGTCTGGGACTGTTTTCATGGTTCGGGCTAGGCCCCTTAGTTCCAGTAAAAGGAAATATTAACGATACAGCATACAATGACATTCTATAAGATTCTGTGCTTCCAACTTTGTGGCAATAGTTTGGGGAAGGCCCTTTCCTGTTTCAGCATGGCAATGCCCCCATGCACAAAGCGAAGTCCATGCAGAAATTGTTTACCGAGATTGGTGTGGAAGAACTTGACTGGCCTGCACAGAACCCTGACCTCAACCCCATCGAACACCTTTAGGATGAATTGGAATGCCGACTGTGAGCCAGGCCTATCCGCCCAATATCAGTGCCTGACTAATAGTCCTGCAGTTGAACGGAAGCAGGCCCACGCAACATTGTTCCAACATCTAGTGGAAAGCCATCCCAGAAGAGTGGAGGCTGTTATAACAGCAAAGGGGGGTCCAACTCCATATTAATGCCCATGATTTTTTGAATGAGATGTTCGACAAGCAGGTGTCCGCATACTTTTGGTCATGATGTGTAGCTACATGTATAGAATGACAAACATACTGTCTATCATTGGCAAGCACTGGGTTTCCATAGAAACTAGATGTGGTGTAACGGAGAAACCGGAACAGTTTGTTTGTCAAGCACCTCCAACGAGAGGTGAACATGTCAAGGCTTCAGCTGAAAGCACTGTTGTAAAGGCATGTCCATAGGAAGAACAGAGACATATCTTGTCTCTTCTGGTCCACATCCACTCATACATCAAGAAGATCTATTCTAGGAGTAGGCCATTCTAGTGTAGTAGGCCATTCCTGACCAAGGAACAATACCAAAGAATGGTACTGGAAATAATACAATCAAGGACCATGCACCAGTCAACCATATTTGCTCGTCATCACAGTTTATTGTTATATGTTTATTTTGACAATGTTAGTGTTTTACTTCCCATGTCAATAAAGTAAACTCGGCAAAAAAAGAAACGTCCCTTTTTCAGGACCCTGTCTTTCAAAGATAATTCTTAAAAATCCAAATAACTTCACAGATCTTCATTGTGAAGGATTTAAACACTGTTTCCCATGCTTGTTCAATGAACCATACACAATTAATGAACATGCACCTGTGGAACGGTCAATAAGACACTAACAGCTTACAGACGGTAGCCGATTAAGGTCACAGTTATGACAACTTAGGACACTAAAGAGGCCTTTCTACTGACTCTTAAAAACACCAAAAGAAAGATGCCCAAGGTCCCTGCTCATCTGCGTGAACGTGCCTTAGGCATGCTGCAAGGAGGCATGAGGACTGCAGATGTGGCCAGGGCAATACATTGCAATGTTCGTACCGTGAGACGCCTAAGACAGCGCTACAGGGAGACAGGACAGACAGCTGATCGTCCTCGCAGTGGCAGACCACGTGTAACAACACCTGCACAGGATTGGTACATCTGAACATCACACCTGTGGGACAGGTACAGGATGGCAACAACAATTGCCTGAGTTACACCAGGAACGCACAATCCCTCCATCAGTGCTCAGACTGTCCGCAATAGGCTGAGAGAGGCTGGACTGAGGGCTTGTAGGCCTGTTGTAAGGCAGGTCCTCACCAGACATCAAAGGCAACAACGTCGCCTATGGGCACATACCCACCGTCGCTGGACCAGACAGGACTGCCAAAAAGTGCTCTTCACTGTCGAGTCGCGGTTTTGTCTCACCAGGGGTGATGGTCAGATTCGCATTTATCGTCGAAGGAATGAGCGTCACACCGAGTCCTGTACTCTGGAGCGGGATCGATTTGGAGGTGGAGGGTCCGTCATGGTCTGGGGTGGTGTGTCACAGCATCATCGGACTGAGCTTGTTGCCATTGCAGGCTATGTCAATGCTGTACGTTACAGGAAATAAATCCTCCTCCCTCATGTGGTCCCTTCCTGCAGGCTCATCCTGACATGACACTCCAGCATGACAATGCCAAAAACCACACTGCTCGTTGTGTGCGTGATTGTCAGTGTTCTGCCATGGCCAGCGAAGAGACCGGATCTCAATCCCATTAAGCATGTCTGGGACCTGTTGGATAGGAGGGTGAGGGCTAGGGCCATTCAACCAAGAAATGCCCGGGAACTTGCAGGTGCCTTGGTGGAAGAGTGGGGTATTAGGTTGAGGTTTTAGGGTTTAGTTATCTCACAGCAAGAACTGGCAAATCTGGTGCAGTCCATGAGGAGTAGATGCACTGCAGTACTTAATGCAGCTGGTGGCCACACCAGATACTGACTGTTACTTTTGATTTTGACCCCCCCCCCCTTTGTTCAGGGACACATTATTCAATTTCTGACAGCAAGAGGACGTTTCTTTTTTTGCTGAGTTTATATTGAAGTGAGAGAGAGAGAGAGCCAGTGAGAGGTATAGACAGAGCGAAAAAGAGAGAGAGAGGTGCTTAGCCTTATCTACCCCATTCCAGGGCTCCTTCCTGCAGTTATCAGCTACCTAAGGTTCCTAAGACCTGGGTTGGGGTAACACCTGGCTGCAGTAGCTACACTGTTATAGTATCCCACAGACCTGGCTGCAGTAGATACACTGTTATAGTATCCCACAGACCTGGCTGCAGTAGATACACTGTTATAGTATCCCACAGACCTGGCTGCAGTAGCTACACTGTTATAGTATCCCACAGACCTGGCTGCAGTAGATACACTGTTATAGTATCCCACAGACCTGGCTGAAGTAGATACACTGTTATAGTATCCCACAGACCTGGCTGCAGTAGATACACTGTTATAGTATCCCACAGACCTGGCTGCAGTAGATACACTGTTATAGAATCCCACACACCTGGCTGCAGTAGATACACTGTTATAGTATCCCACAGACCTGGCTGCAGTAGATACACTGTTATAGTATCACACAGACCTGGCTGCAGTAGATACACTGTTATAGAATCCCACAAACCTGGCTGCAGTAGATACACTGTTATAGTATCACACAGACCTGGCTGCAGTAGATACACTGTTATAGTATCACACAGACCTGGCTGAAGTAGATACACTGTTATAGTATCCCACAGACCTGGCTGCAGTAGATACACTGTTATAGTATCCCACAGACCTGGCTGCAGTAGATACACTGTTATAGTATCACACAGACCTGGCTGCCTGGGCAGAGGCAGGATACTAACCGAAGCCAGATCTTTGAGTAAAGCCAAAGCGTCTAAGTTTGCAGATTACTCAACACTTTACACGTCACCTACTACATCGGCAGAAATGACTGCAACACTTACCAAAGAGCTACAGTTAGTTTCAGAATGAGTGGCAAGGAATAAGTTCATCCTAAATATTTCAAAAACTAAAAGCATTGTATTTGGGACAAATCCTTTACTAAACCCTAAAACCTCAACTTAATCTTGTAATGAATAATGTGGAAATTGAGCAAGTAACCCTGGAGTGTAAACCATCATGGTCAAAACATGTGGATACAACAGTAGCTAAGATGAGGAAAAGTCTGTCCATAACAAAGCGCAGCGCTACCTTCTTAACAACGTTATCAACAAGACAGGTCCTACAGGCTCTAGTTTTGTCGCACCTGAACTACTGTTCAGTAGTGTGGTCAGGTGCCACTACGAGGGACTTACAATTGGCTCAGAACAGGGCAGCACGGCTGGCCCTTAAATGTACACGGAGAGCTAACATGAATGATATGCATGTCAATCTCGCCTGGCTCAAAGTGGAGGAGAGATTGACGTCATCACTACTTGTTTTTGTAAGAGGTGTTGACAAGCTGAATGTACCGAGCTGTCTGTTTAAACTATTAGCACAGCTTGGACATCCATACATACCCCACAAGACATGCCACCAGAGGTCTCTTCACAATTCCCAAGTCCAGAACAGACTATGGGAGGCGCACTGTACTACATAGAGCCTTGACTACATGGAACTCTATTCCACATCAGGTAACTGATGCAAAAACTGATAATAATACACCTCTTGGAACAGCAGGGACTGTGAAGAGACACACACAGGTACAGACACACACAGGTACAGACACATGCACTCTACACACACGTACATTGTAATATTGTTGTTTGGTGGTATCATACATTTTGTGTTGCCTTGGCAGCAGCTAATGGGGATCCCTAATAAAATACAAAGTACAAATAAACATGTCAGCAGTAAACTTTTTAATCTCATTTAACACAACACACACACACACACACACACACACGCACGCACGCACGCACGCACGCACGCACGCACGCACGCACGCACACACACACACACACACACACACACACACACACACACACACACACACACACACACACACACACACACACACACACACACACACACACACACACACACACGCACAAACACCCGTGGAGTTATTTATTTTATAGTTTCCTAGCTAGCAATCCAAAACACCCCAAGGAGGCAAGGCCCCTAAAACGGCACTTTCTGAAACTTCAGTTTTCTGCCTCTATTTTTCTTTGGGAAGAGTTTGAGCTCTTCCTTCAATCTCTTAAGTCCTTGGGTGTTTGCTCAGGGGAAGGAGGGGAACCTACGTTTTAAGTCCAGGGTTAAATGACAGGAGAGTAAACAACAAGGGGTTTCTGGCTTTACTCCAGCGTCACAATAATTCCTCCTGACAATGTGGTCTTCAAAATGGACACTTATCTGAAAACGCCTGCTAGCAGTGAAAATGACACATGTTAAGACTTACCTACAAAGTGAGAGAGGGGAAGGAGAAAAAAAAGCTTGTGAAGTCTGAAGTCAACATGTTACAGATTCAAAAGTAAATTGCATAAATTAAGTCATTGAAGAGTTTAACTTGTGACTTTTGACTTAGTAAACCCCATTAAACCTTGAGAGACTGCATGGGAGAGTCCCTCTAAACATACTGAAATCCACAGTTGGAAGCTATTTAGAATAATTATATGACCTGACCTTAGTATATTATATCAAATAGTGTGTAATCGTAATAAAATAAAATGAGTACTCTTCGTAATAAGTGGTAAAGATTCTGGGAGTTTGCAAGGTCAAAAGCTTTGAAAGACTTTTCTCCAAATGAAGAAAACTAACGCAAAACTTAAAATATCCTCTATTCAAATCGAAGTCAATTCTGTCAAAAACGATCAATTGAATAAAAATGACCTCAAACAGCAGGATAATTCCAATTGTTTCTTAGTGAAATGTTTGTTTCTATATCCTTCATTATGCAGGATCATTTAAATGTAAGCCTGGCCTGTATATTTTCATTCAGCTGTGAATGAATACCAATGAAAATAAATCCCATGTAGTTGGAGTACATTTTCATTACAACATTTTCAAGACAAAACGGGAAGAATAATCTTTGACTCACAGCTATTAAAATGAACATGAATGCAGTCCTGCGTCATCTCTGAATACAAACGAAAGCTTTTGCCGGTGGTGTAAAATAGTAACTGATTGTCTACAACAGAAGCAGGCCGTGGAAAACAAAAACTACTGAAAATAAAATAAAACGGATACTTTTTAGACCCACATTTCACATAAAGCGGCAGTTGGACTCTAGACGTAATCTCTAGCTGTACAATATTCATGAGTCTCGACACCGATGACTGGTAATCGGGCCGTCGCAGAAATGAAAAAATTATCTGGCAAATGATATGAAATAAACCATTGGAGCAATAGGGATAAAGAATAACTTGATGTAGCATCAGCATACAAGGAGATCTGATGAAAGCAGTTAACGTAATATACTCCCTCTCTCTATTGTTTGAAACCAGAGCTCACTAAAGTTTTATCTCCTCAATATAAAGGTCTCTTTTTTGTCTTTTGGATTGACACTGTCATTAAGGAGCCTTTTTGTCCACTGATCTCCTCTCACTTGAAACCCGAGACCAGAAGAACCAGTCATTTTTCAGGACGGACATGTCCGCCCTTTTCTCTACTACCGTAAGTTGACACCATAGCCTCTCTCTACAGTTGGGTCTGTGTCCAAATGCTTCCCTGCACGTCCTGATAAACTACAGTAATGATAAAGGGCATCCTGATTAACTGTGTGTGTGTGTGTGTGTGTGTGTGTGTGTGTGTGTGTGTGTGTGTGTGTGTGTGTGTGTGTGTGTGTGTGTGTGTGTGTGTGTGTGTGTGTGTGTGTGTGTGTGTGTGTGTGTGTGTGTGTGTGTGTGTGTGTGTGTGTGTGTGCTGCATCTCTTTACCCTTAGGGCCCCACACAGCTCTATAAACGTGTCAGGTCTCATGAGGCAGATAGTGACAAACAGAGACACCCACTGACACTGCCCACCTAGATTCATTAACTCTGACTGGGACCAGATCTATACACTCCTTCAGACATACTGTCATGGCTCGTTACACAAACAGACAACCAAAAGTCCCCTATGGACCATGGTGAAAAGTAGTGCACTACATAGGGAATAGGGTGCTAATTGGGACTCATTCAGTGTGACAGTGGATATGACTTCAATGAATAGTGATACCCAGAGAGGATTCAATATAGCAATATTCCATATTTTAACTAAGTAACAAAATATTGACTTAAATTGAGTTTTACTTCAAAAAAACTCCTCCAGATTTGAAATGTCAAGTCCTGTGAGTGCATGAGAGACAAACTGAGAGGATTGAAGAGAACGGTATAGGAAATAGAGAATGGGTAAACAAGAGGCCCATGGGAAAACTTGCCCTGATATCTGATAAGGCAAAACACTGTAAACTTACATTACTACTAACTCATCATGAGGAAAAAAGGAGAAGGAAGTGGCGCCACTGAATCTTCCACAGACGTGATATGCAGCATCAGACTAGCGGAAAACAGTTTTGGAGTCACAATGCTAGTCAACAGATAGATGATTGAGCTGGCAGTCATACTCACTCTCTCTCGCTTCTCTCTCTCTCTCTGTCGCTCCAGTCTCTCTATTTCTCTCTCTCTCTCGCTTCTCTCTCTCTCTGTCGCTTCAGTCTCTCTATTTCTTTCTCTCTCTCGCTTCTTGCTCGCTCTCTCTCTCCTCTCTCTGTGTCTGGACTGATTAGACGGTCTCCCTACCCTAGCTCCTGTGTGCCAGTAGCTCTGACAAAGATAAAAACAGCAAAACAGATGTTTTCCTTATCAGAAAACCAAACAACCCCCCCCCCCCCCCCCCCCCACACACCTCCTCCCCACATTCCCATGACCCCAACCTCTGCCATGCACTCTCCTTTGACAAGGGGTACATTTTTAGCCCTGCCACCCGTCTCCACCCCTCCCCTATCTGCATTGCACTATTCTCTAGTCAGTCAGTCAAGCAGATAGTCACGTATAGAGTAAAGAGCATTAGGTGGCTTTTGAAGAGGTGTCTGCTTCGCGTCAGCCACATGACACTGTCATTGTTCTCACCACGCTCTACTGATTACATGATCTACTTCAGACACAGGAGAGAGAGGGAGAGGGAGGGAGAGAGAGAGATTGAGGCCGAGAGGGGAAAGAGAAAGAGAGAGAGAGAGAAAAAGAGAGAGAGAGAGATTGAGGGAGAGAGGGGAACGAGAAAGCGAGGGAGAGAGAGCGATTGAGGGAGAGAGGGAAAGAGAAAGCAAGAGGGAGGGAGTAGAGAATGAGGGAGAGAGCAGGGAAAAGAGAGGGAGGAGAAAAAGAGAGAGACTAAAAGTTAGACTAAATCGGGAGACACAGGATCCCGCTACAAAGACAAGGAGTAGAGCAGAGCTTCAGCCCCCTGTGTAGGTATAATGAGAGAAGCCAAACACAACCAGGGTGCATCTCAAATTGCACCCTATTCCCTATATAGTGCACTACTTTTGACCAGAATAGTGCACTATGTAGGGAATAGGTTGCCAAATTGGAACCAGCCATAGTCTCATTAACTTTAACCATCAAAGAGCTGTCTCTGCACTGCGCTGCTCTGTGTGTCAGCAAGAACCCTCACACTTGTCACATAAGATCAAAACAGCCGTGTCGGAGCGCTACGCTAGTGGAACAGGGAGTTAAAAGAGAGATGGTAGAGATTCTTTGGAATGGTGGTAAAACCTTCCAGGAGTTACAAAGGAACATGTTGCTATCTGCATGATAACCAGGTGGCTTCTGGGATCTGGATTTAGAATCCTAACAATAGAAGAGTAGAGATAACTGGCATAGAACGTTACAACATAAATAAGTTACAACATCAATATGTATTAATGAATGGCGTCTTCTTGTCAGCATAACAAGGCATAACAAGGCATTTCCCCGCGCTGCTATAACTCAGAGAGTTTTCAATGAAAATGCACTGTTGCCTGACAGAAATATGGCTGTCCTTGTGAATTAAAAAAGTCCATTTGACAATTACTCTCTGTAATGACACCGAATACATTAAAACTGTCAACACAGCAATATACAGTCGGTTGTTAATTACACTACAGTACTGTGAACTGTTGATTCAGTGCTGAGGCCGACGCAAGACGCCATTGAGAGTCTTATGCAGCAGAGAAAACCGCAAACTGCATATGGCCCGTGTGGCTCAGTTGGTTGAGCATGGCACTTGCAACGCCAGGGTTGTGGAATAGATTCCCGCGTGGGACCAGTACGAAAACATATATGAAGATGCATGCACTCACTACTGGAAGTCGCTCTGGATAAGAGCGTCTGCTGAAATGTAAAACGCTATTGTCTGTGCTAAGTATTGCATTGCCAACAACACTGTGGTTTCTTCTGACAGAGCCAGTTCCTTTCACCAGGTTGCATCAGCATTTCAAGTCAGAGGTTACTATAGAGAATGCAGTACACTTTCTGCCTGACGACAGAGCATTCTACAGTCTGGACACAACAAGACCAACTGTCTCTGGAAGGCAAAACTCACCTGCACAATATGAATGTTTAGTTATATTTCTATTGCTCTGTATGCAGAGGCACATCTAGTCTGTTCTTCAGGGCCAGTGAAACAACACCCGTCAACCAGACCCAGATCTGTCTGGTCGTCGTGTGCTGCTTCACGGGTAGCTAGCCCCAGTCATCAGAGCCCTCAGAGCCACACAGAGCACACTCTTCCCACAGCTGCCCTACAACACGCCCATTGTCCCATTCTGCATCATCATAGAGGGCCAAGAGAGACCAGTGGGCATCAAAGCATCCCCAGGCTGACCTTGGCACTATTTCACAGTACGCTGCTCCTGTCACTCTCTCTCGTCAATACACACTAAGAATTGAGGGTTCTTCAAGGGTTCTTTGGGAAGAGTGAGGGTTCTATGTGGAACCATAATGACTCAAATAACCCTTTGAGCCCTTCAATGGTTCTTTGCTGTTCAGAAAAGGGTTTGTTCCTCTTTTAGGGGCGGTGAGTCATTCAAATATCTTGGGGCGTGGTTTGCTTACAGCTCTTTTTGTGCAAATGTGAGTGAGAATGTCATTTCAGTTTATTTCATCTGTTGTGCTATGCCATCCCATGTTATAGATGGCTATGGCCAGTTATGGTTTCTTGTGAAAGACTAACTTTAGGCCTTCTGTAAATTGATCCGTTGTCCTCAATTCTCTCATTAGGGAGCCCCAACCGTTCGAGGGATAAAACTCCTGATTCAACTTGTGAATTTAACACAAGAAGGTTTGTAATCCTGGCGGAAGACTCTTTTGTCGCTATATATAACCTTTTATTAATGGTTCTTTATAGAACCTTAGAAAACAGTTATTTATAGCACCAGAAAGGTTCCATTTTGATTCTTATGAGCATATTTCTTTATAGAACCTATATAGCACCAAAGGGTTCCGCTATGGTTACAAGCCAAATAAACCTTATTTGGCTCCATATAGAACCATTTGTTTTTAGTGTGCTGGCTACTCTCACACACACACACACAAACACATGCACACACACGCACAAACTGCACAAAGCCATCATTCAGCTCTGAGACAGTAGCGGGGTGACGTGATGATGTCAGAGTGTTTACTGGGATGCCTTCAGGTCATTGGCTGAGAGGGCCGGCATTCTAGAATGTACAGAGGCAGCTTTTGAGGGAGGAACAGCACTAGGAGAACCTATAAGGTGGGGAGGAGCGGGTGTAGAGGGCTACAGGGCAGGAAGGACAAGGCAGGACAAAGCTCAGGCCTGGTCCGAGGTAGACAGGCACATGGGGTAACATTGTTAACCCTGTAGCCAGCCATGTACACGGCATGACCAAAAGTATATAGACACCTGCTCGATGAACATCTCATTCCAAAATCATGGGCATTAATATGGAGTTGGTCTCCCCTTTGCTGCTATAACAGTCTCCGCTCTTCTGGGAAGGCTTTCCGATAGATGTTGGAACATTGCTGCGGGGACTTGCTTCCATTCAATCACAAGAGTATTAGTTAGGTCGGGCACTGATGTTGGGCGGTTAGGCCTGGCTCACAGTTGGCTTTCCAATTCATTCCAAAGGTGTTCGATGAGGTTGAGGTCAGGGCTCTGTGCAGGTCAGTCAAGTTCTTCCAGAACAATCTCGACAAACCATTTCTGTATGGACCTCGCTTTGTGCACGGGGGCATTGTCATGCTGAAACAGGAAAAGGCCTTCCCCAAACTGTTGCCACAAAGTTGGAAGCACAAAATCATCTAGAATGTCATTGTATGCTGTAACGGTAAGATTTCCCTTCACTAGAACTAAGGGGCCGAGCCCCGAAAAAAAGTCCCAGACCATTATTCCTCCTCCACCAAACTTGACAGTTGGCACTATGCATACGGGCAGGTAGCGTTCTCCTGGCATCCGCCAAACCCAGATGCGTCTGTCGAACTGCCAGATCGTGAAGCGTGATTCATCACTCCAGGGAACGTGTTTCCACTGCTCCAGAGTCCAATGGCGGTGAGCTTTACACCACTCTTAGGCTTGTGTGCGGCTGCTCGGCCATGGAAAACCATTTCATGACGCTCCCGACGAACAGTTCTTGTGCTGACGTTGCTTCCAGAGGCAGTTTGGAACTCAGCAATGAGTGTTGCAACCGAGGACAGATGATTTTTGCGCGTTACGCAGTTCAGTACTCTGCGGTCCCGTTTTGTGAGCTTGTGCGGCCTACCACTACGCGGCTGAGACGTTGTTGCTCCCAGAATTTTCCACGTCACAATAACAGCACTTACAGGTGACCGGGCAGCTCTAGCAGGGCATAAATTTGACGAACTGTTGGCATCTTATGACGGTGTTACGTTGAAAGTCACTGAGCTCTTCAATAAGTCCATTCTACTGCCAATGTTTGTCTATGGAGATTGCACGGCTGTGTGCTCGATTTTATACACCTGTCAGCAACAGGTGTGGCTGAAAGAGCCAAATCCACTAATTTGAAGGGATGTCCACATACTCTTGCATATATAGTGTAGCTAGACAGAACAGAGGATGTGTCGGCATCAATTTACAGGACCAGCTGCACTACACAATGACACCATTATTACGAGATCCTTTCACTGCCATCACCACCGTGCTATTTACAGATGATCCCTAAACATGTGTTGAAGGGAAGCACAAGTGCAGAACCCAAATAACAAGGTGTGAGCTGTGTTCTAACTCAAAAGGTGTCTTCGACAGAGTGTCGGTCCTATAGCACATTACATTCTAGATCTGATCCTTGTCCGGGCGTTCCACCGGGGCCGTGATTTAAGGTTTAAAAAACATCTCAGTAGGGGAGTATATCATATCTACACCTGCCCAGCTACATCAGGGCTGAACAGCTAATAGCTACGCAGCGGCCAACTTTGTGTCATGTCCCATCTCCTTCCATCGCTTCATCACCACATCTTCACCTCCCTCTAGTCTCTCTCTCTCTGAAAGAGAAAAGAGCATGATAAACAACCTCTCTTCCCAGAATAGCACTGAACCTCTCTCTCTCTCTCTCCACCTCTTTTTCTCTCTCACCTTCTCGTTCTCCTCAGTTTGTAACTAGCCCAGCAACAGTCCAGATAACAGCTCCAGAGGTTTGTCAGACGGTATAACACAGACAGCGGGGTTTCAAAACCTACATTGCGCTCCACCTTATCTGGAAAACATGTCAGTGAATGACTAACTACATGTCATACATGTTTCATGTCCTTGGGCTGAGTTGAGTTACAACCAGGAACTGTAAACATGCCCTTTCGCCTTTTTCACCTGGGTTGAAGACAGCTATGTCCAGAGTTTTCCGAGCGGCCATATCATCAACACATAACTAGCAGCCTACAGGGAACTGGCTCACCTATTGACCTACGCAGACGCAGACGCAGACACACGCACGCACGCTCGCTCGCACGCACGCACGCTCGCACGCACGCACGCACGCACGCACGCACGCACGCACGCACGCACGCACGCGCACACACACACACACACACACACACACACACACACACACACACACACACACACACCAGACAGTGGGAACTAAGCAGGTGTGCACGTAAACCCATCCCCAATAGATAAGTCTCATTCAACCAGAACATATGGCATTTGAAAGGAAAGGGGAAAGAAAGGGAAAAAAAGAAGAGGGAGGATAAAAGGGAAAGAGTAAAAAGCCTTCTTGAAGCAGTAAGGGTCCAGGGTGTCGGGGCAATGTGCTAGGGATTCCTAATCCTCCTCCACTCCAGGTGCTGAGAGAAGGGATAACCTGAGGAACAATGGGATTGACCAGGATCCCAGTCCCATATGGGTCCCATATGGGCCTTTTGAACTCTGGAGGCGCTAAGCAGGAGAGTTGTGTGTGTTGCATTGGTGTGTGTGTTGCATTGGTGTGTGTACGTGTGTGTTGCGTTGGTGTGTGTGTGCGTGTGTGTGGTGGCGTGAGCAGTGTGTGTGAAGTGGGCAGGCTGGGCTGGCTGGGATGAGGGATAGAGAGAGGGATAGAGTGATTAGGGAGGGGGGAACTCTCATTGTTTACCCAGGCCTAAATAGGGATTAGTGACTTGCTGATGGTAGCTGTCAGGGGCCCCTGTGTGATAGCCGTGAGGGGCCGGCCGGGTACGGCGGCTCAATGAAAGTGACCGTGTGGGGTGTGACCTCGGCTTAGAGGCGCACTGAGTGATCTGTGTCTGAGGGCTGCCGGGATGACCCCACTGACTGCTGCTACAGCGCACACACACACACTGACACACATGCACACACACACTTACAGGCAGATTGGCACACACACATGCTCTCATACGTTCATGCAAATTCCTGTGAACGCTTATCCCTCATAGACTGTCAAATGTCAAAGATACCCTGCCCACCCACATCTGCATGCTCTCACACACATGAACACGCACACGCACACGCTGACTTACCACTTGAGTGACACAATCGCCTTCATTTTAAGGAGTGTTCCTCAACATGGGGAGATGTGCAGATGACTGTTTCATTTGTCATTAGCCCAGCTCTGCTCTCTCATCCCCACCCTCATCATGCCCACATCCACATCTCCAGAAGACGTCATTCTGTACGTCTCTGCCTGATACCTTCACGTGTCACGGTTGTGTGAAGGAAAAAAAAAAGTTTCTCAGAGCCTAGCGCTGCCCTTTCTAAAATCTACACACACAAGCGCACACACACACCAGATGAGAGAAGGATTTTATTAAGGTCTAGGGTCTATTCCATCACCATACCCACAGTGACAGGGTTGTCAGATCACAGGCATCAAATCTACTTTAATTCCCAGGTTAATTTTCCTCTGCTCAATGTTTAATGCTGTATATATTTTCCACTCTGACCTTCCTGATAAGGTAGGGCCCAGTGATTTTCCTTGTCAGGTCACATAGTCAGAATGTACATATTATGATTACAGATCACCTAAAGATACTGTAGCCGTTTGTCGAGTTGGATCAAGTTTAGCAAGCTGTAAAGAGAGAGTGAGAGAGAGGAATCTGCGATATGAATTAGATGGAGGGGAACTAACCTAGCGTAGCCTGAGTGGCATTTTTATTTTCTGGTCCTGACTACATTAAATAAATTGTCGTGGGAGGTTCTCATTTGCACTGTTCAACCAATCCAGTAAATGTAGAGGAGGAGTTGAGCTGGAGTGTCGCCTAACGTCCAAAAGCGGAAGTCGCGTCACAGGCTCTCTTTCCATTTCCCCTGAAAACAGTTGCTGTCGATGACACAGAGGATGGAGTGGAACTAAAATCAATAATTAGATGAATTGTGTGAGAGTAATGTGTGGGAGCCATCTAAACTCACATCAGACAGATAACAGAGAGGGGGCAGGGTTCCCTACACTGCTACACCTACGGCCTAATTAATCCACATTCATCTCACACACACACTCACACTCTGACGATGGCTAATTGATTTCTGAATTAATAATCAAACTGAAATGAATCGGCAGCTTCCGTCACAGATACCTGGCTACAGACCAGCTAGACACGGCATATCATTCTGATACCAGGCTGTTAAATAGATTAAAGCTACGATAAAAAAGCAGGCTTTAACGAACAAAACAACACCCATGAGATGAGCCTGGGTCAAAAGTAGTGCAATAAAATAGGGATTAGGATGCAGTTTGGGATACAGCCACAGTTAGAGGGAACAGAACCAAGCAGACTAACAGTTTCTGCAACAACAGTCATTAGTGAGTCTCAGTGAATAGGATCATGCATTTAACTGCCTCTTCCAATCCACAGTGGAACACTAACCTCCAACCCCTGGAAGGGGTTAGAAGCTATCTCTCACACCCAGATAGAACGAAAGAATGTCAGCCAGCTAGCGTCAAACAACCCCCTGTCCTCTCCTTCCTCCTCTCTCCTCTGCTCCCTTCACTCCATCTACCCAGAATGCCGATGTCAATAACACAGTCAGGTGATCAAGTGTTCTGTGTCAGGTCTCAGGTGAGCAGTGAGCCACTACTCATTGAGTTGTTGTTTACTGCAGGGAGGGGACAGGCTTAATTCGCTTCTAAATCACTGTGTTATTGGGCTGGATAGATTCCCCCAGACTCCCCCCACCTCACCCCCTCGTCTCCCGCTACACATACCTCACCCATTTCCCTCCTGTCTCCTTCCCCTCGCTCCGCACCTCTCACCTCAACCATGTCTCCCCCACCAATCTCTGCCTGTCTCACCCCCCACTCATCCCTTCATGACCTCCATTTCTGGAGGAGGGAGATCACAGGCTTCAGAAACATCTCCAGAATCCCATTAACAACAAACTCCTGTTTCTATGATTCTCTCAAAAGTCCCCTGAACAGAAATATAAACACAACATGTAAAGTGTTAGTCCCATGTTTCATGAGATGAAATAAAATATCCCAGAAATGTTCCATATGCACCAAAAGGTTATTTCTCTCATATTTTGTGCACAAAGATAATCCATCCACCTGACAGGTGTGACATATTAAGAAGCTGATTAAACAGCAGGATCATTACACAGGTGCACCTTGTGCTGGGGACAAGGCCACTAAAATGTGCAGCTTTGTCACACAACACAATGCCACAGATATCTCAAGTTTTGAGGGAGTGTGCAATTGGCAAGCTGACTGCAGGAATGTCCACCAGTGCTGTTGCCAGATAATTGAATGTTAATTTCTCTACCAAAAGCCTCCTCCAACGTCGTTTTAGAGAATTTGGCAGTAGGCTCAACCGGCCTCACAACCGCAGACCACGTGTATGGCGTTGTGTTGGTGAGCGGTTTGCTGATGTCAACATTATGAACAGAGTGCCCCATGGTGGCGATGGGGTTATGGTATGGGTAGGCATAAGCTACAGACAACGAACACAATTGCATTTTATTGATGGCAATTTGAATGCACAGAGATACCGTGACGAGATCCTGAGGCCCATTGTCGTACCATTCATCCTCCACCATCACCTCATGTTTCAGCATGATAATGCACAACCCCATGTCGCAAGGATCTGTACACAATTCCTGGAAGCTGAAAATGTGCCAGCTCTTCCACGGTGACAGCGTGTTCCAGTTCCCTTCAATATCCAGCAACATAACACAGCCACTGAAGACGAGTGGGACAACATTCCACAGGCCACAATCAACAGCCTGATCAACTCAATGCGAAGGAGATGTCGCGCTGCATGAGGCAAATAGTGGTCACACCAGATAGATGCATATCTGTATTCCCAGTCATGTGAAATCCATAGATTAGGAACTAATGAATTTATTTAAATTGACTGATTTCTTCATATGAACTGTAACTCAATCAAATCCTTGAAAAAAGTTGAATGTTGCATTTATATTTTTGTTCAGTATATTTGCAGCAAAACAACAATCTTAAAGCCCAAAGTATATTGAGTGATTTCTTGTTGGCTGTGAAGTGAAGGCAGCTCTGAAGTCTTTCTTGTTTGTGAATTGATTCTTTATTCGTGGAGTATATTAAATTAGTTGTATTGAAGTGAGAAATCTGTTTTACAAAAAAGTTATAAAAAATACAGGAAACTAATCAAGAGAAATGACAAGAAGACAAAACGCAGATGCCGAAACACCAAACATGTAGTGGATATACATTGTAAAGAATAACCTTCTACCAAATACCATCAATCACAATTGAACAGAAATGTCAAATTCCTGTATCTAGTACTAAGGGTCACAAGTGTAGTCTACCATTCCCACACACTTAGTTCTCTTATCAAAAATAGCCTTTGGATAAAGAAGTCTTAAATGGTGCACTATTTCCCTTCTCCCAATACTGTCCCGAAACACTCTGGATGCATCTCAAATGGCACCCTATTCCCTATATACTATGGGCCTATAAAGGAAATAGGGTGCCATTTGGGACTCATTCTCTCTCTCCATTGTATGAACGTCCATTACAGAAGAGCGGCTGGCTACTTTCTCTCTGACACCCCACTTTAGATGGGACGGAGAGGACACAGTGCCCACCGGTGGGAAGGAACCTTCCTATTAAGAACTTTTCCTTTCACAGCCTCTAACTGTCAGGCCTTAGAGAATGAACAGAGGGGGACGTGAGAGGCAGAAGGAAAGAGAGAGAGAGAGAAAAGCAGGGCATATGCCCAGGCCCTGAGCAGAGCAACAGGCCCAACCCCCGCTATTATACCCGCCCAAGTCCCATCCTACGACCTAAGAGGTATGTATCAGATGCTCAACATGCTCTGCTCACACCTACTTTGATGGTCTGGGCCTAAACAACACAAAACACATTGGAACACAAAGCTTTTACCATCTCATCCTGGAATATACAAGGTCTGAGGTCATCTGCCTTTGGCCTAAAGAGCAGGGACCTAGACTTCATTAAAGAAATTATAAATACAGACATCGTCATCCTACAAGGAACATGGTGTAAAGGAGACGGACCCACTGGTTTCCCTCTAGGTTACAGACCGCTGGTAGTCCCATCCACCAAACTACCAGGTGTGAAACAAGGGAAGAGATTCAGGGGGTATGATAATTTGGTATAGAGCAGAACTAACCCACTCTATTAAATTAGTCAATACAGAAACACTTTACATCTGGCTAGGAATTAATAAGGAAATGATCTCAACAGAGAAAAATGGCCTCATGTGTGCTACCTATATCCCCCCAATAGAATCCCCATACTTTAACGATGACAGCTTCTCCATCCTAGAGGAGGAGATAAACAATTTCCATGCCCAGGGACATGTACTAGTCGGTGGCGACGTAAAAGCCAGAACTGGACAATAACCTGACACCCTCAGCACAAAGGGGGACAAACAGCTAACTGGAGGTGACAGCATTCCCTCCCCCAAATGCCCCCCAAGACACAACTATGACAACATAACCAACAAAAACGGGTCACAACTCCTGCAGCTCTGTCGGACACTGGGTATGTACATAGTCAATGGTAGGCTTCGAGGGGACTCCTACGGTAGGTACACCTATAGCTCATCTCTTGGCAGTAGTACTGTAGACTACTTTATCACTGACCTCAACCCATAGTCTCTTAGAGCGTTCACAGTTAGTCCACTGGCACCCCTATCAGAACACAGCAAAATTACAATCTACTTGAACAGAGCTATGCTCAATCATGAGGCATCAAAGCCAAAAGAACTGAATAATATTAAGAAATGCTATAGATGTGTCATGATGTTGCCTGCTTGGGTACTTCAAACCCCATCCCCCTCTCTCTGCCTCTCCCTTTCCTACCACAACCCATGCGGTGATCACAGAGAGATGTCGTAAATTCCTGAGAATCTCCTCATGGCCAATAGTATTATAGACAGAGGGTAAACTTTCAGGACAAAGGAATTCTCTTTCACCTCACAGAACTTGAGGTACGAACATATTTCATGTTCCTGCCAAAGTAGGAAAGATCGGTGAAGATCCTAGCTATTAACATGTCCATTTGTCCCCATGTGGGAAACTCAGGAGAGACTGTGGGAACACATTACCATACCGCTGTTTATATAATAACCTCAGATATGAGGTTTACACCTGTTTGTTGTATAAAATGAATGAGTGAGTATGATACTGTTTGTATAATTGTGTAATATGATTTTGAACTGTTTAATGAAGGAAAATACAACTCCCTGTTGTATTTGAACTAAATCCAAGGACCGCCCCTGAGCCAGTTGGGTCAGAGACCATGGGACCACCCCTCTCTGCTATCTGAATAAAAGCCAACTTTAAGAAATTACCATTTAGACCATGTTTATCCTCAATGGGGAGAACGAAGGTTGAATGTAACATTGCTGAATCTTTAACCATAACACGTGGTTAAAACTCTTATACTAATAAGAACAAGTTTTGATATTGACTACTAGTCTGCAGCTAGGAATTCGGTATCATTGGACGCGAAGAAAGACAACCGCCGAAACATCCATTCTATAACGAATGTGACTCTGAACTCTCCACAATAACTCCGACTGTCACGATCGTGTGGCGGATTGACGGACCAAAATGCAGCTTTTGGAAAATAAGCCATCTTCTTTATTAAACACAACACGAAGATGAACACGACACAAAAACTCTATACAAAATAACAAAACAACAAAACGACCGTGAAGCTACAAACGTTGTGCACATACAAACAGGCTACAAACGTTCTTACATAGACAATTACCCACAACCAATGAGAGCCTATGGCTACCCTAAATAAGGCTCCCAATCAGAGACAACCGAAATCAGCTGTCTCTAATTGGGAACTCATTCAGGTAACCATAGACTCTCCTAGACAACTAAACATACATAGACAACGCTAGACATCTACACTCAACACAAACCCATTTACTACACCCCATAACCCCTTTACCATATAAACACCCAAAACTAACAAAACATAAACATTCCCCATGTCACACCCTGACCTAACTAAAATAATAAAGAAAACAAAGAATACTAAGGCCAGGGCGTGACATAACCCCCCCCTTGAGGCGCGAACTCCGGGCGCACCATACACAGTCTAGGGGAGGGTCTGGGTGGGCTTCCCTCCACGGTGGCGGCTCCGGCTCTGGTCGTGGTCCCCACTTCACCACAGTCCCTAACCACCTCCTTAGCCTCTTCAAAATGACCCCTCTCCACATTAATCCCATTGCATTAAGGGACAGCTCCGGACTAAGGGCCAGTACCAGGGTAAGGGGCAGTACCAGGGTCAGGGGCAGTACCAGGGTCAGGGGCAGTACCAGGGTAAGGGGCAGTACCAGGGTAAGGGGCAGCACCAGGGTAAGGGGCAGCACCAGGGTAAGGGGCAGCACCAGGGTGAGGAATGGCAGCTCCGGACTGAGGAATGGCAGCTCCGGACTGAGGAATGGCAGCTCCGGACTGAGGAATGGCAGCTCCGGACTGAGGAATGGCAGCTCCGGACTGAGGAATGGCAGCTCCGGACTGAGGGACTGCAGCTCCGGACTGAGGGACTGCAGCTCCGGACTGAGGGACGGCCCATGGCTGGCTGACAGATCTGGCTGCTCATGGCTGGCTAACGGATCTGGCTGCTCATGGCTGGCTGACTGATCTGGCTGCTCATGGCTGGCTGACTGATCTGGCTGCTCATGGCTGGCTGACTGATCTGGCTGCTCATGGCTGGCTGACGGATCTGGCTGCTCATGGCTAGCTGACGGATCTGGCTGCTCATGGCTAGCTGACGGATCTGGCTGCTCATGGCTAGCTGACGGATCTGGCTGCTCATGGCTAGCTGACGGATCTGGCTGCTCATGGCTAGCTGACGGATCTGGCTGCTCATGGCTAGCTGACGGATCTGGCTGCTCATGGCTAGCTGACGGATCTGGCTGCTCATGGCTAGCTGACGGATCTGGCTGCTCATGGCTAGCTGACGGATCTGGCTGCTCATGGCTAGCTGACGGATCTGGCTGCTCATGGCTAGCTGACGGATCTGGCTGCTCATGGCTAGCTGACGGATCTGGCTGCTCATGGCTAGCTGACGGATCTGGCTGCTCATGGCTAGCTGACGGATCTGGCTGCTCATGGCTGGCTGACGGATCTGGCTGCTCATGGCTGGCTGACTGATCTGGCTGCTCCTGTCTGGTTGGCGGCTCTGGCAGATCCTGTCTGGTTGGCGGCTCTGGCAGATCCTGTCTGGTTGGCGGCTCTGGCAGATCCTGTCTGACGGACGGCTCTAGCGGCTCCTGTCTGGCTGGCGGCTCTAGCGGCTCCTGTCTGGCGGACGGCTCAGTGGGCTCATGGCAGACGGGCGGCTTTGCAGGCTCATGGCAGACGGGCGGCTTTGCAGGCTCATTGCAGACGGATGGCTCAGATGGCGCTGGGGAGACGGATGGCTCAGATGGCGCTGGGGAGACGGATGGCTCAGATGGCGCTGGGGAGACGAGCAGTTCAGTCATCGCTGTGCAGACGGCAGACTCCTGCCGGCTGAGGCGCACTGTAGGCCTGGTGCGTGGTGCCGGGACTGGTGGCACCGGGCTGGGGACACGCATCTCAGGGCCGATACGTGGAGCTGCAATGTACCGAACCGGGCTATGCACGCGTACAGGAGACACCGTGCGCTCTACTGCGTAACACGGTGTCTGCCCGTACTCTCGCTCTCCACGGTAAGTACAGGGAGTAGGCGCAGGTTTCCTACCTGACTTCGCCACACTCCCTTTAAGGCCCCCCCCAAGAAATTTTTGGGTTGTACTCACGGGCTTCCAGCCTTGTCTCCGTGCTGCCTCCTCATATCGCCTCCTCTCGGCTTTCGCTGCCTCCAGCTCTTCACGAGGGAGGCGATATTCTCCAGGTTGATCCCAAGGCCCCTTACCATCCAGTATCTCCTCCCATGTCCAGAAATCCTTTGTGGTTAGGTCCTGTTGCCGCCTTCCATGCCGCTTGGTCCTATGGTGGGTAATTCTGTCACGATCGTGTGGCGGATTGACGGACCAAAATGCAGCTTTTGGAAAATAAGCCATCTTCTTTATTAAACACAACACGAAGATGAACACGACACAAAAACTCTATACAAAATAACAAAACAACAAAACGACCGTGAAGCTACAAACGTTGCGCACATACAAACAGGCTACAAACGTTCTTACATAGACAATTACCCACAACCAATGAGAGCCTATGGCTACCCTAAATAAGGCTCCCAATCAGAGACAACCGAAATCAGCTGTCTCTAATTGGGAACTCATTCAGGTAACCATAGACTCTCCTAGACAACTAAACATACATAGACAACGCTAGACATCTACACTCAACACAAACCCATTTACTACGCCCCATAACCCCTTTACCATATAAACACCCAAAACTAACAAAACATAAACATTCCCCATGTCACACCCTGACCTAACTAAAATAATAAAGAAAACAAAGAATACTAAGGCCAGGGCGTGACACCGACAGAAGGAACTGCAACAAAACGAACTTCTCTCCAACGATCAAGACAACACACCGAGCGTAAATATATATATATATTGATTGCAATTGTTCCCGAATGAGTGAGCGTTCATGTGTAAGGATTAGCATGTCAATTGTTATAATTATGGACTCTGTAGTGAATTCTTAGTCGAACGCCATTTCCCCTTTGTCTAACAAGCAATGCCGGTTCAGCCCACTAGGGCATATTTCTCCCATCATTTCATGTAACTATTTTAAGTTTGTTTGTTTATGCATTTCTGTGAATTAATTAGTTAGTAATAAATAAATGACTTAAGACAATTGATGTATGGATGACTCATAGTGAAGACTGGGTTCGTGCAGATAATCAACGATTTACGACGTTTGGAATGAGACTGACGTGAGGTAGAGTAAATAAATCATTAATTAGAAGACTATTGATCAGATATGAAAATATCTGAAAGGTTATATTGGGAAATTATAACTTTGTAATCTAATAACTTTCCCTGGTGCCCTCGAATTCATAGTTAATTAATTACGTTATTACTCAAGTGATCGCGTAATCCCTAATTACAGGAATCTATGATAAAAACTATAAGTCTTCAATTTAACGATAGCAAAGACACGACAGATGAAAGGAAAGTAGTGTGGAAATCTACCAAAAAACAATTAGGCAACAACAAATTCAATCCCTTCTAGACATGTTCCTGGACAAAATGTGTCACTGTGTCACGTTCCTGACCTATTTCTGTTAGTTTGTTATATGTGTTAGTTGGTCAGGACGTGAGTTTGGGTGGGCATTCTATGTTTTCTGTTTCTGTGTTGGTTTATTGGGTTGCCTGGTATGGCTCTTAATTAGAGGCAGGTGTTTGGCGTTCCTCTAATTAAGAGTCATATTTAGGTAGGCGTTTTCACTTTTTAACATCATCTTCAGCTCTGGCATCTTCCCCAATATTTGGAACCAAGGAATGATCACCCCAATCCACAAAAGAGACAAACTTGACCCCAATAACTATCGTGGGATATGCGTCAACAGCAACCTTGGAAAAATCCTCTGCATTATCATTAACAGCAGACTCGTATATTTACTAAGCAAAAACAATGTACTGAGCAAGTGTCAAATTGGCTTTCTACTAAATTACCATACGACAGACCACGTATTCACCCTGCACACCCTAATTGACAAACAAATGCCTCCCGAGTGGAGCAGATGTCTAAGGCACTGCTTCGCAGTCCTAGCTGTGCCACTAGAGATCCTGGTTTGAGTCCAGACTCTGTCGCAGACGGCCTTGACCGAATGACCCATTGGGCAGCGTACAATTGGCCCAACGTCGTCCGGGTTAGGGGAGGGTTTGGCCGGCAGGGATGTTCCTGTCCCATCGTGCACTAGCGACTCCTGTGGTGGGCCGGGCGCAATGCACACTGACACGATCGCCAGGTGTACGGTGTCTCCTCCGACACATTGGTGCGGCTGGCTTCCGGGTTAAGCGGGTGTTGTGTCAAGAAGCAGTGCGGCTTGGTTGGGTCGTGTTTCGGAGGACGCACGGCTCTCGACCTTCGCCTCTCCCAAGTCCACACTGGAGTTGCAGCAATGGGACAGGACTGTAGCTACCAATTGGATACCACGAAATTGGGGAGAAAAAGGGGTATACATTTTTTTTTTAATCAACAAAGTCTTCTCATGCTTTGTTGATTTAAAAAAAACGTTCAACTTTATTTGGCATGAGGATCTGCTATACAAATTGATGGAAAGAGAAAAAATACGACATTATAAAATCCATGTAAACAAACAAGTGTGCAATTAAAATTGGCAAAGAACACACACATTTATTTCCACAGGGCCGGGGTGGGGGGGGGGGGGGATACAGGGATGCAGCTTAAGTCCCACCCTCTTCAACATATATATCAACGAATTGGCGAGGGCATTAGAACAGTCTGCAGCACACCGCCTCACCCTACTAGAGTCTGAAGTCAAATGTCTACTGTTTGCTGATGATCTGGTGTTTCTGTCCCCAACACTGGAGGGCTTACAGCAGCACCTAGATCTTCTGCACAGATTCTGTCAGACCTGGGCCCTGACAGTAAATCTTAGTAAGATACAAATAATGGTGTTCCAAAAAAGGTCCAGTTGCCAGGACTACGAATACAAATTCCATCTAGAGGCCCTAGAGCACACCAAAAACTATACATAGCTCGGCCATAACATCAGCTCCACATGTAACTTCCACAAAGTTGTGAACGATCGGAGAGACAAGGCAAGAAGGGCCTTCTTTGCCATCAAAACAAACATACAATTTGACATACCAATTAGGATCTGTCAAAAAACACTTGAATCAGTTGTAGAACCCATTGCCCGTTATTCTTGTGAGGTCTGGTGTCAAATCGCTAACCAAGGTTATGGACAAACCTATATCCTCTGTGTACAACGTAAAACACAAAATAATGCATGCAAAGCAGAATTAGGCAGATACCCTCTAATAATTAAAATCCAGAAAATAGCCGTTAAATTCTACAACCACCTAAAAGGAAGCCGTCCCCAAACCGTCCATAACAAAGCCATCACCTACAAAGAAATAAACCTGGAGAAGAGCCTCCCTAAGCAAGTTGGTCCTCTGACTCTATTCACAAACACACCCCACAGAGCCTCAGGACAGCAACACAATTAGACCCAACCAAATCATGAGAAAACTAAGAGAATTACTTGACACATTGGAAAGAATTTACAAAAAAACAGCGCAAACTCTAATGCTATTTGGCCCTAAACAGAGAGTACACAGTGGCAGAATACCTGACCACTGTGACTGACCCAAAATGAAGGAAAGCTTTGACTATGTACAGACTCAGTGAGCATAGCCTTGTTATTGAGAAAGGCCGCCGTAGGCAGACCTGGCTCTCAAGAGAAGATGGGCTATGTGCCCACTGCCCACAAAATGAGGTGGAAACTGAGCTGCACTTCCTAACCTCCTGCCAAATGCATGTCCATATTAGAGACACATCTTTCCCTCAGATTACACAGACCCACAAAGAAATAGAAAACAAATCCAATTTTGATTAACTCCCATATCTATTGTGTGAAATACCACAATGTGCCATCACAGCAGGAAGATGTGTGACCTGTTGCCACAAGAAAAAGACAACCAGTGAAGAACAAACACCATCGTAAATACAACCCGTATTTATGTTCATTTATTTTCCCTTTTGTACTTAAACTATTTGCACATCGTTACAACACTGTATATATACATAATATGACATTTGAAATGTCTTTATTCTTTTGGAACTTTTGTGGGTTTAATGTTAACTGTTCATTTTTCATTGTTTATTTCACTTTTGTTCATTATCTATTTCACTTGCTTTGGCAATGGAAACATATGTTTCCCGTGCCAATAAAGCCCTACAGTTGAATTGAAACAAGGAGAGAGTGAGAATGAAAGAGTTATTTGTGTGATTCACACCGGGCAGATAGGTAGCCTGGGGGGAAAGGGGGGGGGGGGGGGGGGTTTATAAAGGGTATTGGGGTCTACGGGGTGTGTGTAGGAGGTGAGGAGGTCGTAGGGGACTCTGAATAATGAAGAGGAAGGCTCCTTCACTTCCTTAGTTTACCCTGTGCCCTTTAATGAGGACTCCTGACACCGGGGAGGAGGTGATGTGACACATTTGGCAGCATGGCAAATTGACCTGAGATTCTGATGGATGACTGACATCTCCTCAGGGTTCTAACCCCCCCTTTCTTCTGTTCTAAATAGATGGAGGAGAAGAGGGGGGGATAAGAAAAGAAAAAGTGCTCAAGCAGACTTGGAATGATAACTGCGAGCAATTTACTTAAGAACCTAACTAGAATTAAAGGTTCAAACGTCAAAAAGTTCTGCTGCACGGAAAGTATTTGCCAGACGTGGTAACTTGAAACCCTTTTTGAGAGTATGTGTGTGCGTGCACGTGTGTATGCATACCCTTACGTGTGGCCTATCTTGCGCTATAACTTTTATTGAGATAATGGCAATAAGGACAGATTCGAATGATTCATCCAATTATTTTACACAATTTATTCTGATAATCTAGAGAATCAGAGAATAAAATTGCTTGACGGTCCATGTTAATATGCTATAACATGTATAAATCAATTTCCCTTTGTGACCCCCAAATCCCCATTCTACGATAGGTACTGTATGGTGGCTCACCCAATGATTTTGTGTTACAAAAATGGCTCCCGAGTGGCGCAGCGGTCTAAGGCACTGCATCTCAGTGCTAGAAGCATCACTACAGACCCTGGTTCAATTCCAGGCTGTATCACTACTGGCCGCGATTTGGAGTCCCATAGGGCGGCGCACAATTGGCCCAGCGTCGTCCAGGTTAGGGTTTGGCCGGGGTAGGCAGTCATTGTAAATAAGAATTTGTTCTTACCTGACTTGCCTAGTTAAATAAAGGTCAAATAAATAAATACAATTCAAATAAAGCCAGCAGGTATGATGCTTTATAACTTGTTAAAAAGCATGAAGTGGGCCTTTAAAATGTCTTACACTTGCTGCATTTTCAAAAACACAGTAATCAAACACAATAAACCTAAAGGCCATCCCACTTGAACCCACAATAACGCTGTGGTGACAGCTCCAGTATATAAACCTCATAATTATGTCCCACCATCGAGGATTCTACTGCCACTGAATTATGACCTGTACAGCCTTATTCTGGCGAAGAATTATGAACCGTACAGGCTTTATCGTTGGACTATTTCTCTTTACCTCTCCCAGGGGAATACTCTACGTACAGTACATGGCCGACCATTCTTCCCCTACATTCCCTAATGGCCGACTAGTGGAGATTAACTAATAGATATCTGGAGAGTTATGGTCCAGTGGGGTGGTTGCTGTTCATTCAGTGTTTCCCTCTCTGGTTAATTTAACGTTAGAATAATGGCTAAGGGGGATGTTTAAAGAGCCCCTGGTGGGGGTGAGTTATGGGGAGGGAGGCGAGAAGGGGGGGGGGGGGTTACGGAGCGTGTTGGGGATCACAGCAGAGCACCTCACCATGGCCTGGAGAGAGAGATGAATGATGGGATAGGCGCTTACAGCTGCTCCTCACAGGGGAGGTAGAAGGCCGTGGACTAGATTAGACTACATTCAGCCTCCCCATTTCTCTTTGCCTCATTCTCTCCGTTGTCTCTGTATTCTTGCCTTTTATAGAAATCTGGATTAAATCAGACATTCCAGTGAAAAAGTGTCACTCTGCTTCAGGATTCATGAAGTATGGGAGGTTCTAAATGAACACTTCTAAAGAGACACTGACTTCTGTAGCGTGGGATTATCGTAAACACTACCATTTCTATCTTCTCTTTTTTCTTCCTCCCCTTCATCCTCTTCTCCATCCACTCTGAATAAACTGCTAACAGAGGACCTGCCTTCCAGCCTGAAGGCGAGCGGAAGCCGAGGCAGAGACAGGGGCAGAGGCAGGGCCCGAATCGCTTCTACCATGGATATTAAGTGCAGGGATTTGTGTCTGGGGTTTGAAATTGGAAATCACAAGTTTGACTAATCAGCTTTGGAGGTTTTTATTCAGCCCGGGCTGTGTGATAGAGGGAGGAAGAGGGAGGGATGAGGGAGGAGGGTGTGCATGTGACAGAGTTTTTCCCTCTCCCCTCATTTCCATGGGCAGTATGAAAACGCTGAACCCTCGCTCGGTGTTGGAGTGCTTATTCACTGCCTCCATAGGGCCTAAATAACAGCCCCCCAAAAAGATGCCAAAATAGCCACGAGGCCATTAAAACAGACAAAGAGGACACAGCAGCTACCGTATAAAATATATAATTTCTTTCTTCCTTTCGCTCGCTCTCCTTGAATCAGTGCTTTATTCAGAATATTTAGCCTTGGTTTGAGAGAGAGCAAGAGCTAGGGTAATTAAGAGAGAGAGACAGACATAGGAGGCAGAGCGAGAGAGAGGCAGAGCGAGAGAGAGGCAAAGTGAGAGAGAGAGAGAGATAGAGAGAAAGCGTGAGAGAGAGGAGAGGGAAAGTGTGAGAGAGCAAGGGAGAGAGAGAGGGAGAGAGAGAGAGAGAAAATGTGAGAGAGCGAGGGAGAGAGAAAGCGTGAGAGAGCGAGGGAGAGAGAGAAAGAGCGAGGGAGGGAGAGAGAGAGAAAGAAAAAGACAGTGAGAGAGAGACCTCATTACTGCCTGGACCCACCATCTCATTCCATTTCTAAATCTGGGGCTTTAAAGGGATACTTCGGGATTTTGACAATGAGGTCCTTAATCTACTTCCCCAGAGTCAGATGTGTGGAAGTAGTGGATTACATTTGTATGTCTCTGTGTCCAGTATGAAGGAAGTTAGAGGTAGTTTTCTGAGCCAATGCCAACAAGCGTTTGCGCAATGACTGGAAGCCTATGGGTATCACCAACTTCCTTCATACTGGACACAGAGACATACAAATGGGGATCCACAGGTTCATCTGACTCTTGGGAAGTAAATAAATGGCCACATTGCCAAAATCCCAAAGTATCCCTTTAAGTCTTTCCAGAAAACGGTCATATTGTCATATCCAATTCTGCATGTTTAAACAATACCATTCCAATGTGATATGTTTCCTTAGCAGGGGTTGAGCCAAGGAGCTCTCTCTCGACCTCTCTATGTCCCTCCTTCCCTCTCCATCTACTGTGAGGTCAGTTTTTTGTTGTTGCTTTTACTGTCAATGTCACAGTTGTGGTGGATTGACAAAACACAGCCTCTCTCGGCTAAGAATAAAGCGTCTGCCAAATGGAAACACTCTGATTTAGCAGCAGGAAGAGAAGGCCCACATTCCCATACTGAGTAGTCTATTACATTCAGCTTTCACAAAGCTCTCTCCCATCCAATTGTCTTGCATTATTCATCTATTGCTTTCTGTCTGCAGTGTGTGGGGTATGTGGATTTCTACCACAACAATATTGTCACTAACGTAAAACCTTTCCAAAATACTGTTCACGTTCCCGACAATCACTAGTAAAAAGGAACATACACACACACGTGCAGTGCGCACACACACACACGTGCAGTGCGCACACACACACACACACACACACACACACACACACACACACACACACACACACACACACACACACACACACACACACACACACACACACACACACACACACACACACACACACACACACACACATACTTCCGAGAACAGGTCATAAAAGTGATGTGGGTTTTAATTGATACCCCGAGTAACACTAAAACATGGCCATTAACCCGGGAAGATGAACCACGTTCCATGTTGAACGTCTTTAACGACGGCCATAACGACAGGGCCAGTGTGATTCTTTATGTTTAATATGGGTGACAGGGAGAAGTGGTTCCATGGTGTCTCTCTCTCAGGGACACTTACAGCCCATTAACCACTGCTCCGCTCACCTGGACGCACAGCAGTTAAACTAACGGATAGGAGGAAGGCGCACACACACATACGTCCTCAGAATAAGCTGTCACACAGAGGGAGAGAGAAAGAGAGAGTGTGAGAGAGAGAGAGAAATCTGGGATATGAATTGGATGGAGGGAGGGAGGCAGGGAAGGTAGGAAGAGAGGAGAAACATTTTGTCTTACCAAAGATCTGCATGTGGTTTGGGCCAAACATCTGAAGCAATTCAATAAGACTGACTGGGTTAAATTGCCAGCGGTTATTAACCTTCCTTCCATTCTATTACGGAATAAACAAAACGTCCCAGGTTTATGGGGAGAGACATCACATTCACCAGTCCTCTTTATAAGACAACGCCAATTTCTCTTAAACAGAACCCAAGAACCTCTGGCACCAGGAACTAGACGTCCGTGTCCCAAATGCCAACCTATTCCCTATTTAGTTCACTACTTTTGACCATGGTCCAAAGGGCTTTGGTCAAAAGTAGTGCATTATATATGGAATAGGGTGCTATTTGGGATACAGCCTAGACGTCTGGAGCAGAGCAGAAAGACTGCTTATGACATCACTCTGCCATTACAGACAGTCAATAAGAGAGAGAGTGGCTGTCATTATTGTCTCGCTAGCTAAGCGCTAAACAAATGTGGTTTTCACAGGCCAATCCGATGGCATTAAGGCAGGCTGCTGGCCTCTGGGTCTGGGTCTCAGGTTGCCTGATAAACCACTGCTCCTGTCCCCACTGAGGCTCCATAGAGAGGCCGTTAATGCTCTATCCAGACCCCTGAGGAGCACTGTAAAGGGGGAAGACGACCATTCTCCTCCCCTCTAGGTCCCAGGCCTCATGGAACCGGTCTGCTCTGCTTAATGTACCTGACAGGAAAAAAAAGAGGTAATGCACAGAGGAAATGAGGATGTAGTCACGTACAGTAAAACACACAGGCATACACATACACACACACAAGTACCCACACAATGGCACACACACACACATACACACACAAAGCAGTGGATTGTTTCACTCTTTCTTCCCAAAGACATGATCTCTGATATGTGAACAAGGATTAAGACAGATGGAATGTGCCACTCATCAGTCCTGTGGATTTGAAAGTATTCACCCATTCAGCTCCCAGTAATTACAATGGCTCTCCAAGAGATCCGATTTGCTGCTAGCTAGGAGCTTGTTCTACGCAGGGAATTGGAACGACAATAGTACGACTGACAAAGGAATATGGATACTGCTCTTAAAATAGGGGACTAATGCCATTCTTTTGACTGAGTGCACGGCATCCACAGGCTCCTTGGCTAGAGATGTGGGTAAGGTAAATTTAATTATGTTCCTGGCTTTAGATTAGAATAAACTAAACCTCATCCGGCTTACACTGCCTAGGACTTACAAACTCACACACACACATACACACACACACAAATGTCAAACTGACAGCTATAGCACCAAAAACTATTTTCTGAAATTTCCCCAGACATACTGTAGGCCTACCTCATAAATTGTTAAAGCATGTTAAAAGCACAGAGTAGGTAGGCAGATTTTCTGTGGTTAAGACCGGGGGTTGCACCATCAGCCCATCAGCCCACATCAGCCCACAGCCCACAGAAAAAGGCCTAGTTGTTGGTGCTGACAACAGCCAATTACAACCAAAACAAACAATGCCTTCCCTGGCTACAATACACTAACTAAAAAACATCCAGAAACTAGATATTACAGCTGGACTGTATCATTTAGCCTGTATTGATAATCTACAGTAGAGAAATACAGTGCATTCGGAAAGTATTCAGACCCCTTGACTTTTTACACATTTTGTTACATTACAGCCTTATTACAGCCAGCATTACAGCCTCTAAAATTGATTAAATAAAAAACATTTTCCTCAATCTACACACAATACCCTATAATGACAAAGCGAAATCAGGTTTTTCAAAATTGTTGGATATGTGTTGAAATTCAAAAACAGAAATGCCTTATTTACATATGTATTCAGACTCTTTGATATGAGACCCGAAATAGAGCTTAGGTGCATCCTGTTTCCATTGATCCTCCTTGATTTGGAAAGGCAGACACCTGTCTATATAAGGTCCCACAGTTGCCAGTGCATGTCAGAGCAAAAACCAAGCCATTAGGTCAAAGGAATTGACCGTAGAGCTTCAAGACAGGATTGTGTTGAGGCACAGATCTAGGGAAGGGTACCAAAAAATGTCTGCAGCATTGAAGGTCCCCAAGAACACAGTGGCTTCCATCATTCTTAAATGGAATAAGTTTGGAACCACTAAGACGCTTCCTAGAGCTGGCCAATCGGCCAAAATTGAGCAATCGGAGTCAGGGAGGTGACGGTCACACCCAATGGTCACTCTGACTGAGCTCCATAGTTCCTCTGATGAAATGGGAGAAGGGCAACCATCTCTGCAGCAATCCACCACTCAGACCTTTATGGTAGAGTGGCCAGATGGAAGCCACTCCTCAGTGAAAGGCACATGAAAGCCCGCTTGAAGTTTGCCAAAAGGCACCTAAAGACTCTCAGACCATGAGAAACCAAATTCTATGGTCTGAGGAAACCAAGATGCAACTCTTTGGCCTGAATACCAAGTGTCATGCCTGAAGGAAACCTGGCACCATCCCTACGGTGAAGCATGGTGGTGGCATTGTCATGCTGTGGGAATGTTTTTCAGCGGCAGGGACTGGGAGACTAGTCAGGATCGAGGGGAAGATGAACGTAGCAAAGTACATAGAGATCCTTGATGAAAACCTGCTCCAGAGTGCTCAGGACCTCAGACTGGGGCGAAGGTTCACCTTCCAACAGGACAACGACACTAAGCACACAGCCAAGACAACACAGGAGTGGCTTCGGGACATGACTCTGAATGTCCTTGAGTGGCCAGCCAGAGACCGGACTTGAACCTGATCTAACATCTCTGGAGAGACCTGAAAAAAAGCTGTGCAGCGACGCTCCATATCCAACCTGACAGAGCTTGAGAAGATCTGCAGAGAAGAATGGGAGAAACTACCCAAATACAGGTGTGCCAAGCTTGTAGCGTCATACCCAAGACGTTATACACGTACCCACATGACGCCATACACGTGGTCTTCCAGGCTGTAATCGCGTGTTTCAAGGTGTTTCAACAAATACTGAGTAAAGGGTCTGAATACTTATGTAAATATGATATTTCAAGGTTTGAAAAATATATAAATTAGCAAAAATGTGTAAAAACCTACTTTTGCTTTGTCATTATTGGATATTGTGTGTAGATTGATGACGGGCAGAGGAAGGAGATCTGAATACCTTCTCAATGAATTGTACATTAGATACTGTATGTGGGGGTTTAGATACTATATGTGGGGGATTAGATGCTATATGTGGGGGATTAGATACTATATGTGGGGGATTAGATACTGTATGTGGGAGATTAGATGCTATATGTGGGGGATTAGATACTATATGTGGGGGATTAGATACTGTATGTGGGGGATTAGATACTGTATGTGGGGGATTAGATGCTATATGTGGGGGATTAGATACTATATGTGGGGGATTAGATACTGTATGTGGGGGATTAGATGCTATATGTGGGGGATTAGATGCTATATGTGGGGGATTAGGTTGGTTATTGTTTGGTTGGGAGATGGAACTACAGTATCGGAAAGACAAAGGGTATGATATAGAGGATATAGGAAGGAAAAAAAGAGAAGAGAGAGGAAGTCATCTGAGGGAGTCATCCGAGGGAGTCATCTGCTTGCTGACGTGCTGTGTGATGAGCCCTCTGTCACCCGCTCTCCTCCTCGATCACCTGCTTTTCAATCACATTTATCACCCAGTCTATTTTTGCTTGCTCTGTGTCGGAGTAGAGGATATCTAATATGAAACTGGGGATGCTATGTTTGCAGTGGGACCCATGATTAGGTTATGAAATTGGGTTATCCATCATGGGAGAAGTGTCTAGATATTAAAAGGCTCACAGAGACACTGCAGAGCATAGCTACAGTAGTAGTCACAAAATAGGAAGAACCTCCTCCTCCCCGTGACCCGGAAACCAAGTCAAAGTGTTCAATCAAAACAGTTCTCATAAAGTGCAATCTAGGATGACAATGTAGTTTGTTTGTTTATAGCGTGTGGTGTGTGTGTTGTGCTGTCAATTATGCAATCTAGCATTAATCTTGATTAACCCTGAATGAATGTCTTGCATTATTGGTCAGATGCTCGATTAATTCTAGGGTCCATACCTGTTAAGAGAAGAGATAGAATGAGGATCGGAAGCGGAATGAAGAGCTCCACCCGCTCTCTTTGTAAGTTTATGGGCCATATGTACCCTCCCCTTCCGTAATTCAAAAGATGCTAACACCTGCGAAATTGTGATTTGTCCGAATAACAAGTGAGGAAAACCCCAAGCACCGTAACTAATGCTGATGGTTATCTCATGCACTCATGTGTCATGAACAATCTACTGTACCGTTTATGTTTATGTACAAGAGATTCATCTAGCATTGGAAACTGAGTGCCGCTCTCGCTTTGCATTGATGGAATATTCTGAATTAAGAAGCAAAAAGAAATATTCGTAACTTTACTTGAAGGCGACCGACATAAGGACTTCATAACACATTCTTAAGGCATACATTACTTCACCAGTGCACAATATTGAGCGATGTCAGAGATTCCCCAAAGCCTTTAGACGTGCTGCATGGGATTAACTCCCTATTTACTGCAGCTAAATGCTGAGAATGAACTGCCCTCGGGGTGCACACATCTCGACTAGGCCCCTGCCTCCCTCCAACCCTTCATCTTCCAGGGGGCATCGTTCTTTCGTTCCTAAATGAGAACATTCCTTTCATGTTCCCGCTGAAAAGTCATTATGTGTAGTACAGCCTAGTGTAGTCTATCTCTGAGGCAAGGCACCTATGAAGGACACTGATAAAATATACTGAACAAAATATAAACATTTGCAAAGATTTTACTGAATTACACTTCATATAAGGAAATCAGTCAATTGAAGTAAAGTCATTAGGCCCTAATCTATGGACTGGAAATACAAATATGCATCTGTTGGTGACAGGCACCTTGAAAAAGGTAGGGCTGTGGATCAGAAAACCAGTATCTGGTGTGACCACCATTTGCATCGCATAGAGTTGCTCAGGATGTTGATTGTGGCCTGTGTAATGTTGTCCCACTCCTCTTCAATGGTTGTGCGAAGCTGCTGGAATTGGCGGGAACTGGAACATTCTGTCGCAAACGTCGATCCAGAGCATCCCAAATCTGCTCAATGGGTGACATGTCTGATGAGTATGCAGGCCATGGAAGAACTGGGACATGTTCAGCTTCCAGGAATTGTGTACAGATCCTTGCGTATTATCATGGTGAAACATGAGATGATGGCAGCGGATGAATGGCACAACAATGGGCATCAGGATCTCATCACGGTATCTCTGTGCCATTGATAAAATGAAATTTTTCGTTCATTGTCAGTAACTTATGCCTGCCCATACCATAACCCCACCACCACCATGGGGCACTCTGTTCACAACGTTGACATCCCCAAACCGCTCACCCACATGACGCCATACACGTGGTCTTCCAGTTCTGCCAAATTCTCTAAAATGACGTTAGAGACGGCTTATGGTAGAGAAATTAACATTCAATTCTCTGGGAACAGATCTGGCAGACATTACTGCAGTCTGCATGCCAATTGCACAATCCCTCAAAACTTGGGGCATCTGTGTCATTGTGTTGTGTGAAAAAACTGTACATTTTTAGAGTGGCCTTTTATTGTCCCCAGCACAAGGTGCACGTGTGTAATGATCATGCTGTTTAATCAGCTTCTTAATATGCCACACCTATCAGATGGATGGATTATCTTGGCAAAGCAAAATGCTCACTAAGAGTGATGTAAACGAATTTGTGCACAAAATTGGAGAGAAATACGCTTTTTGTGTGTGTGGAACATTTCGGGGATCTTTTATTTCAGCTCATAAAAGCAACAATTTACATGTTGTGTTTATATTTTTATTCAGTGTACATACTGTACTATGCATTAAAATCAGCTTGATCCATTTAACAGTGAAACACAGATGTTATGTACCAAATTGCACACTATTCCCTTTATAGGACCCATAGGGCTCTGGTCAAAAGTAGTGCACTATATACTGTAGGGAATAGGGTGCCATTTTGGACATGTACACTGTAGTGTAGGAGCTGGAGATGGGGAGAAGTCTCATTCAGGCTGTTTGCTTTCTTAAATTAATGTAATGGTACAAACGGAAGGATAAACTGCCTTTCAGCTCTTCATCTCATCATACGCATCCCACAGGGGCTCCTCTCGTCTCTCCTCTCCTCTCCTCTCCTCTCCTCTCCTCTCCTCTCCTCTCCTCTCCTCTGCTCTCCTCTGCTCTGCTCTCCTCTGCTCTCCTCTGCTCTCTTCTCCCCTCCCTCCTCTCCTCTCCTCTCCCCTGCTCTCCTCTCCCCTGCTCTCCTCTCTCCTCCCCTCACCCTCTCCTCTCCAAAGCAGGGGGAAGAAATGAGCGATAACAGACGTAGAAGATAATTCACTTGCTTTGCCTCGAAGATACAAGTTGCTATCTGTGCATAAGCCGGGCGATAAGGCTGATGTACATTTGCTACATTAGAGGCCGAGGTGCTATCGCTGGAATTCAGATAGAGGAGGGAGGGAGGATAGGGTGCATGCACACCACATATGGGTCTATATGTGTGTGTGTGTGAGTGTGAGGAGTTTGTAGGTAAATGCACTTACTGTATATAGCATAATGTGTGTGTACTCTACCCGTGTCTATTTCTATGATGTGTTTGTGCTCGTGCGTGTGGACTGTGTACATGAAATGGAGAGCAAAACCCCTTTCAGCATCATGACCGTAACATCTTATATGTAACAGCCAAACTCACTCTCTCCGCCAACAACAGTGACTCACGGGTTACTGTGAGTCAAACTGGAAGACAACCTCTCTGTACTTCCTATGTTATACATCACATGCCTCCCTCTGAATAGGATAAAATTCCCTTCCATTGAAGAGAAACGGTGCTCCAGACATTTTCTGAGACACTCGTTTTCCAGCCTCTCAGGGACACACACACAAGAGTAATGACAAACATTACCAGATGTCAGAGGCAAACAAAATACTTTCAGAACGCCACAGCTGAAACGGTGGGGGGGAAAATCCTACAGGTAAATTCAATAAAGCCGTCTTTACTTTACCTATTGTATTACTTGGTAGATGTAGAAAGGAAGAGAGAGAAAGCCCGCATCCCAAATGACACCCTATTCCTTACATAGTGCGCTATTTTTAGCCAGAGCCCTAGGAGCCTTAGTCAAAAGTAGTGCACTATAGAATAGGGTGCCATTTGGGACGAATGCTAAAGGAGCTGGATGTAATACTTACTGAGAGCATCTTGGAACAACAAGATGTGTTTCAAACAGACAACCATGAATTATGCAAGTAAATAATAATGTGTTGCTGCTGTGTAACTGCAATTAACATAGCAGAAGAGCAGACCATTAAGGCAATGTATCTATTACTGCATGGCACGCGCGCGCACACACACACACACACACACACACAGGTTTATTCCCTTGAGGTCGATGAAAGAAGTTATTGAACATGTATGTCCTTTAAACAGATGCAATAAGCTCAACGTGTTCATTTATTTCCATATGAATTATTAAAAGAACGGCTTCTTTAATACAAAAATCGCTCAGGATGCTATCCGCAACGTGATGAGAAAACAGCTTTGGCTGCATGTTAAATTAAAATGTTCCCATAAAATGCATGTGAGATTGATTGTTGATTTGGCGCTAATTGAGCCAAGCAAACAGGCAATAAAAAAAGCAATAACAAAGCAATCAATGTACATTACAAGGACTTGATTATCTTAAGTAAATTATGTTATAATTGTAGTATGACTATTAATTATTCATATAAGACAACGAGGAAGCATTGAAACAATCATGTTCATTTTACATGTTGGTTATTTAGCAGATGCTGGTATCCAGAGCGACTTACTAGGGCACGGCGACAGAATATTTCACCTAGTCGGCTCGGGGAGTCAAACCGGCGACCTTTCGGTGACTGGCCCAATGCTCTGAACTGCTAGGCTACCTGCCACACTATACCCTATATATACACACTCAATGACAGAAAATACTCATGCAAGGACATTAGGTTATAATGCAGTTGTTAACATACATGTGTACTGTATGGTGTATGCAGGCGTCTGAACCAGCCATCTTTATGGGGCCAAGCGTTACACACCCCAACTGGCATTCTAACACCTGTGGACAGATACAGAGAAGACTGATGCCTACAGTTTCAACCTGGGTTACACTGGAGAATCAATCTGGGTGACTGATGGTGAGGAGCTGATCTTAATAATAATAATAATAATAATAATGATGATGATGAAGAAAAAGAGGGATAAGAACTGGATGATGATGAGGAAGAGGGACCCTGGTGTCAGACCTACATTAGCAGCTAGCCTGTAGCTCTGCAGAGCAGGGGGTCCTGGCATTAACGAGGATGACGGAGAAGGAGTCCATGTGAGCTGATGAAGAAGAGGGTGAGCAAGAGGAAGATGATCCCTGGTGTGGGACCTGCATTAGCAGCGAGCCGGTAGCTCCACTCGGCAGGGGGCCTGACATTAACATGGCTGGGCAGCTGTGAAAGAGCCCTGTTTGAGGTGTGAAGAGTGTCTCTCACAGGAGATTAACGTTTTAATGTCCTCACTTCCCTCCGTCCCTCCCGCCCACCTCACAACCACAACGCTCCCTCTCCAGAATCCCCCAGAAAGAAAGACGTTTCTCCACCGGATGAAAAGCTTTGACCTTTTATCAGCTGCAGAAAATGCATTAGCCACTTCATAATCCAATTTATAGCACCATGCAAAGTCAGGGTCTGCATGGTGGATTTAGAGGGAAATTAGCAGAAAAAAACACCTTGTCACAGTACAGTATGTGTTTCTGCCTCTACAGGTGATGCTATATGGGTTGTGGCTGGTTCTCTCTCTCTCTCTCTCTCTCTCTCTCTCTCTCTCTCTCTCTCTCTCTCTCTCTCTCTCTCTCCCTCTCTCTCCTTGTCCTCTCTCTCTCTCTCTCTCTCTCTCTCTCTCTCTCTCTCTCTCTCTCTCTCTCTCCTCTCTCTCTCTCTCTCTCTCTCTCTCTCTCTCTCTCTCTCTCTCTCTCTCTCTCTCTCTCTCTCTCTCTCTCTCTCTCTCTCTCTCTCTCTCTCTCTCTCTCTCTCTCTCTCTCTCTCTGTGTTTTGCAGGTCCCTCTGGAGCTGCAGACATCTTCAAGGGCTTTCTACCACAAAGCCCGCCACGTCTTACTTCAGACCAGCCCGTCTCTCTCTTCCTCTCCGTCTCTCCATCTCTCTGCCTCTCTCACCCCGGCTTTAAGGGGCTTAGAGACTGTATCCCGTAATGGGAGTAGCAGTCAATCAAATCAGTGCGTCAAAAGGTGACGCTTTGTTTCACGCTCCTCTCCTCTCTCCCTAAATCCCATGGAGCCTGGCACCTGTCAGGTTGTCGCTCGAAAAGAAGCCGCCGACTCCAACTACCTAAAAACCCAGGGGTCCTTGGTGGGTGGATTGAGCTAGGGCTGACTTGTCAGCTGCCTGTCTAAAAAAAGAGGTCATGTCTCCAGATACACAGGAACTAAAAAAACACAAAAAAACTGTTTATATAGCTAGCTATATATCTTCTGCGCAGGTAAGTGAAAGAGAGCTCACCTTCCCATGATGAATCTGGTATCACTCTCTAGCAATACACTTCCAAAGTTGAGAAAGACTATCATCCAGCTTTTACAAAGGCAATAATTACCACAGCCTAATAAAGACCCGAACTGTGTAAGAAAAAAAACGACTTCCATTTCGATTGGTGCCCTTCAGTTTTACAGAGCCTGACAGCGTTGTCAAAACACCTGTCATTTAGCCAGGCCCAATAACACAGGGGCCGGTTATAAACAGCCAAATGAGCTCCGCTGTACTGCCGTCCCCTGAAGTGACAGTAAAATGTGATACAGCGTGGCATTCAGGATTCAAAGCGTCATGGCTTGGCTCCCCGTATCTTCCAAGGGTCTATAAACCTCATGTCTGACTCAGTCTGGCTTTACCGTTACACTGACCTTCCCATTAGGACACTATTAAAGCCAGGGTCTATTATATAAAACACACACACACACACACACACACACACACACACACACGCACACGCACACGCACACGCACACGCACACGCACACACACACGCACACGCACACACACACACACACACACACACACACCCACACTCAGCCCATGTAAAAAATAAAAGTAGAGACCTTATGGGTCTGGTGCCTTTGGCCTTCGATGCTGCGTTGTGGTTCACACAGACAAATCCACTGTTACTGTGTGTCTGCTCTGCTCCAGAGACCAGCCACAAGCCTGTCCAACTGAACAGCAGAGACATTGGAGTTATTGAGAGACTGTTAGTGGGGAGACATCTGGTGATTACCATGTGACCTCTGCTGTAGTGTAGTGTTACTATCTATGAATCAGGAGAATACAACTAGTTCAATGTGAGTGGTACTGTGAAGTTGCGCTCTGTCTCCAGCATGCTAAATGATTATCAGATGAATAGCCTTAACATGGCACCAATAAGATATGGAGAGAAATAGAACCTAATGTTAGTCTCTCCAGGTTTAGAGGGTCTCTTTCCAAGACTGTACCAGTATTGTATACGTTTTTGGCATCTTATATCCTCTGTGCCGCATGCGTGTTTGCATTTATGTTATTACAAAGGCATGAATTCGTATTCAGTCATCCATGACGGGCTAAAATCTGCTGGTCGGTCAAAGCAGGCATTTGGATAAATAACCTTGGCATGTGTGTGCATCAGCACATCTAGTGATATCTTTATTTCATGTTGAATATACATGCACTTGATTTATTTATCGCCTCAACATTAAAGCCGCAACATGGCCCTTTGATTTAAGTTTGTCGCCGTGAGAAGCCACCAACAGAAGCGTGTGTAATTGTACCCAAACCAAGGTTAAATGCCTAGTTGCCCTTGTCATTCATTCTGGTGACTGACAACACAGAAGCAGTTCCTCTCCCTGGACGAACCTTATCCATTTCCTGACATGTGACCTTCAAACAGGAAGTTCATTCTCCCTGTCATCTCTTCAAAGATGACAATATTTTCCTTTTGGTTGAATTCTGTGAGGCAAACTAAAACTTCAGCAGAGGAGAATGTTTTTCTAACCTTTATGGAAATGAACACCTCAAAACGTATTTAAAACTGTACTTTAAAATCCCACTTAGCCCACTTTATATTTGAGTAACAGTCAAATCCAATTTGAAATTCTTCGGTGTTCCTTCTTTGTATTTGAGTCTATGAAAGTTCCATTAACTTTAATTTAAAAATGCAAATGACTGTTTATGTTTGTTTTGACAAGGAAAATGACGCCAGTCTTGAATGGGATTGTATTTGCTGTAGTCGTATAAATACTGAGCCTTTGAGCTAAGTAAAAATGAATGCATATTATTAATCTCGCAGACACACAGACAAATATTACAGACATTGCACTGAGGCTGGCATACACGAGATATGCAAATCAGCCAAAGGTGCAAAACCAAAAACTCCACCTCTAACATAGGGTGCATATTTAATATCAAATCCAAACAATGCAACGACAGCAGCTACAGCCAGAATTCTGGTACCTATTTTGACTTATGAATATTTTAGACTCAGACACCCAGTTTCCATACTGAAAAGTACTTATGTTTCAGCTTTAATCTCACTATACTAAAATAAGCCTATACGAATGTTGTTATCTGCATCAAACATAACCCTATGAAACAAGAGGCCCCAAATAAGAGGGCAACTTTAAAAGAAAGTCTCAACTCCAGGGCTAATGTATTCATGCTACTATGCAAGCGACATCTCACCAATTTGTATGGAGGGAAGAAACATTACAGTGTTCCTGTGAAACATGGAGCGACACACACACACACACACACACACACACACACACACACACACACACACACACACACACACACACACACACACCACTTCCAAACAGGGTAATCAAGATTCGGAAAACAAGCAGCCATTTAGCTAGTGTACTGGATAAAATCAGTGAGAGAGAGAGAGAGAAAGAGATAGAGGGGTAATCGTGCATCTGCTTGTGCATCACTAACTCTTGTTTTCTCTGACAGAGAATTTGCAGTAAGCTGAAACTTTTCTATAAATAGGTCTAAGTGTCACTGAGGGAAATGAATTGGATTATCACCATGAAGCCACCAGGAGCTACTCCAGCCGTCTGGTAATCACACATCACAGGGGGATGACAAGATACTCAGAAACTCTTAGTAGAACAATGACAGTTGGTTTCAAAATGTCATTTTATTATCAAAACCAACACCATTCATTGAATGCCATCGTCAAGAAACAAGTATCACGAAGACCAAAAATATTAGATTTATGCTAAGAGTTGTAGTATTGTTGAGTATGTTAATATTTGTTTTCCAGCCAACCATAAGTCTTATCAATACGGTCACAGTCAGTGTCAGGATTGGTGCTGTTTCACTGGCCACTATGAGACAACAATATCCTCAGGAAACATATGCTACTATCTACCCACACTGATCTTCAAATTAGACATATGGACTGATGGCCTTTCCTAAGCCCAGAAAGTATTGGAACATGGATTTAGCAGGCTAATGGAGGGTTGGATAACCTTGTCATATCTACTGGGCTGTTGTAGTACGGCAGTAGGGAATGATTTCTCATTGGTCGTCTCTACACAGACACATTCACAGACGCGCTAGCCCACGCACACACGCTCCCACACATTCCTACTGGGACAATCTCCCCCCCTAGTTCTGAAAGTAGTAGCCAAAAGTGTGTCTACGTGTCTATGTCACACATGTGCAGATACACTACATGGCCAAAAGTACATGGACACCACTATTCTGAGAAGGCTTTCCACTAGATGTTGGAACATTGCTCCGGGGACTTGCTTCCATTCAGCCACAGGAGCATTACTGATGTTGAGCGATTAGGCCTGGCACGCAGTCGGCATTCCAATTCATCCCAAAGGTGTTCGATGGAGTTGAGGTCAGGGCTCTGTGCAGGCCAGTCAAGTTCTTCCACATCAATCTCAACAAACCATTTCTGTAAGGACCTCGCTTTGCTCATGGGGGCATTGTCATGCTAAAACAGGAAGGGCCTTCCCCAAACTGTTGCCACAAAGTTGGAAGCACAGAATCGTCTAGAATGTCATTGTATGCTGTAACATTAAGAGTTCCCTTCACTGGAACTAAGGGGCCCGAACCATGAAAAACAGCCCCAGACCATTATTCCTTTTGGCACTATGCATTTGGGCAGGTAGCGTTTTCCTGTCATCCGCAAACCCAGATTCGTCTGTCGGACTGCCAGGTGGTGAAGTGTGATTCATCACTCCAGAGAACGCGTTTCCACTGCTCCAGAGTCCAATGGCGGTGAGCTTTACACCTCTCCAGTCAACGATTGGCATTGCGCATGGTGATCTTAGGCTTGTGTGCGGCTGCTTGGCCATTGAACCCCATTTCATGCAGCTCCCGACGAACAGTTCTTGTGCTCACGTTGCTTCCAGAGGCAGTTTGGAACTCGGTAGTGAGTGTTGTAACCGAGTGCAGACTATTTTTACGAGCTACGCGCTTCAGCACTCGGCGGTCCTGTCCTGTGAGCTTGTGTGGCCTACTACTTCGCGGCTGAGCCGTTGTTGCTCCTAGATGTTTCCACTTAATAACAGCCCTTAAAGCTGACCGGGGAAGCTCTAGCAGGGCAGAAATTTCACGAAATGATTTGTTGGAAAGGTGACATCCTATGATGGTGGCACATTGAAAGTCACTGAGCTCTTCAGTAAGGCCATTCTACTGCCAATGTTTGTCTATGGAGATTGCATGGCTGTGTGCTCAATTTTAGACATCTGTCAGCAACGGGTGTTGCTGAAATAGCCAAATCCACAAATTTGAAGGGGAGTCCACATACTTTTGTATATATCGTGCATGTGCACCACGTCATTGCTCTCTCTCTGCTGTGTCCACTGAGCCGTTGGGCCTGCCCTGTTACCTCATTGGATAACTCTGGGCAGGCCTCTCGCAAGCTGTCACTCAAATGTGAGGGGCTGAACTAAGAAATGTCTAGAACTGGAATTGGTAGGGAGATGGTCCACGTGGGGAGAAATGTATGGAAAATGACGCGGCACAGCTTCAAGTAAACAACTGGGGATTACGTGGCTAATTGAGGAGAGACAGTACTTCTTTATTTATGAACTACACACTGATACATCCAGCCCAAAGCGGGAGGTTAAAAAATACTTCCTTAGTCGCCAAAGTACCGGAGCATGTCTTAAATAACAGATTGTAGAGAGTGGTGAGAAATGCAACTGAGAACGTTGGTCCCTCGACATGACATACTTTTTGCCATATTTATGAAACTTGTGTTTGTGATAAATATTTGCCTTCCTTCCTTTTTTTGTTTTGGGAAACTAAAGCAGTTCCCATCATAAGCTAATGGGGAACTGAAAACACAGCATTTTTGCCAAACAAAAAGACTCCCAGCATTGGATGCTTTTAACAGATCACTGGCAATGTGTCAGTAATACAATGGCTGTGTCCCAAATGGCACGCTATTCCCTGAACTGTATAGACCCTGGTCAAAAGTAGTGCACTATGAAGGGAATAGGGTTCATTTGTAATAAACCAATGTACTACCGACAAAAGCCAGAGTAAAAAAAAACGAACTCAAAAAGCCCAAGCACATACAAGCATAGCAGCCAGCATCTTCAAAATAGATCTTCAGAATACCAATGCCTTCCTCATACTAATTAACATAGCTAAACAATGTAATAATACCAAGCTGTATTTTTTTATCACATCATATATTCCTGTTGACTCCTGGGGTTATAGATGACCTTCTCCCTTATTGGCCAGAGAAGCGTGCGTGTGCACGTGTGTGTGTGTGTGCGTGCGTGCACGTGCGCGTGCGCGTGCACATGTGCGTGTGTGCGTGCGTGTGTGTGCGTGTGTGTGTTGACAGTGATGCAGAGCGCCACCAGGCACGGTGTGTGGAAGCAGGGGAGGATTAGACATGACCCTGGACAATAAAAGTGAGCGTTGTTCTGATATTACATTTTTCACACCCTGAGAACAGAATTATTGACGGATTTGCCCCTGCTGTAAGAATCCACAATCTACCTGGGTCTCGCAGTGCCTAAGGGACACAGTGTAAAAACCTGCCTGTGCTATTCTTGCACAGTATGTGTGACATGTGTGACAAATAAAACAATTTGAAAAAGAGAAAGAAATACACACACCCCATCTTTTATAAATGAGGTTTACATGGAAGACCGTGGTTGCGTGTGTCTGGCTGTGTGCATTGTAGATGAGCCAGATGGTGATGGTGGCGCTGGTGGTCTGTTGGTGTTGATGGTGTTGTTGGTTTTGGGTGGTGGTGGTGGTGGTGCTGTTGTTGATGGTGTTGTTGGTTGTGGGTGGTGGTGGTGGTGTTGTTGTTGATGGTGTTGTTGGTTGTGGGTGGTGGTGGTGGTGGTGTTGTTGTTGATGGTGTTGTTGGTTGTGGGTGGTGGTGGTGTTGTTGTTGTTGATGGTGTTGTTGGTTGTGGGTGGTGGTGGTGTTGTTGTTGTTGATGGTGTTGTTGGTTGTGGGTGGTGGTGGTGTTGTTGTTGTTGATGGTGTTGTTGGTTGTGGGTGGTGGTGGTGGTGGTGTTGTTGTTGATGGTGTTGTTGGTTTTGGGTGGTGGTGGTGGTGTTGTTGATGGTGTTGTTGGTTTTGGGTGGTGGTGGTGGTGTTGATGGTGTTGTTGGTTGTGGGTGGTGTTGTTGGTTGTGGGTGGTGTTGTTGTTGATGGTGTTGTTGGTTGTGGGTGGTGTTGTTGGTTGTGGGTGGTGTTGTTGTTGATGGTGTTGTTGGTTGTGGGTGGTGTTGTTGGTTATGGGTGGTGTTGTTGTTGATGGTGTTGTTGGTTGTGGGTGGTGTTGTTGGTTATGGGTGGTGTTGTTGTTGATGGTGTTGTTGGTTGTGGGTGGTGGTGTTGTAGGAGATGGAGGTGAGGTGTTGCTGTTGTTGATGATGCTGTTAGTTGATGGTTGTTTTTGGAGTTGCTGGTGTAGGTGGTGGGTAGCGGCGCTCCCTACCTGTCAGCTGAGGGAGGGTGTCCGTTGCGAGGCTTGTTGACCTGGGCATAGAGGGCTTCCAGGTCGGGCTGGTCTGGACCACTGTCCTGGGGGGGCTGGGGCCCTTGGTGGGGCTCCTGTCTGCTGTCTTCGGATGACCCGTCCAGGGAGCCGATGCCTGCGTAGGGGTGCTCCTCATCCTCGTTGGAACTGAAGGTGCAGTTCAGGTTGGGGTTGATGTCCAGGATCTCAGCGTACTCCCTCTCCCTCGCCACCGACGCTTGATGTTCACGGAACTCCCTCGTCTTCGCCTGGATCCTGGAGTGGAGGGACGGAGAGAGGTAGGGAGGGAGGAGGGACAGAGAGAGACAGGGAGGGAGGGGGGATGGAGAGAAAGAGAGATGGGGGAGAGAGAGAGAGAGATGGGAGAGAGAGAGAGAGAGAGCGAGAGAGAGAGAGAGAGAGAGAGAGAGAGAGAGAGAGAGACAGAGGAAAAGGTCAGCAGTGCTATAACTCAATATTTCATACTGTTATTTAGGGAATAAAACACATGAAAGCCATTGTGAGGATGCCTGAAAAGAGGGTTGGTTTTTGAAATGGGGCATTTGAGGTGTTGGTATCGGCTGGGGGAAATAGGGAAAGGTTAGTGAGCTTCAAGCTGAGTCTTAAAGGACTTTGTCCCAAATGGAACCCCATTTCCTATATGGTGAACTACTTTTGACCAGAGCACTAAGGGCCCTGTCCGACAGTAATATATATGTAGGGTGCTAGGGTGCCATTTGGGATGAAATCCAAGATACTCGGTTGGTTTCATAGTGTCTGCAGACACTACACATTGCAGCCTTTTCAAATTCACTTAGAGACATAGCATTTCCTTCACAGACAGACTTATAACAACATTCCTACTTTTAAGTCTATCTACCTCCCACATCTATCGCAGGGCTCTTCCTCCGTCTCATTGGGCTATTCCTAACAGCTTAAGCCTGTTTTTCTTTCCCCCAGAGAAGAGAAGATAAGTCTAATGGAGGACAGACAGCATGCTGAGTTATTCAGATGTGTGGCCGGTGGAGTACTGCGAGGTATCCCAAATGGCACCCTATTCCCTATGCAGTCCACTATGTTTGACCAGGGCCCATAGCGCTCTGTGTAGGGAATAGGGAACTATTTGGGACACAGACGTGGAGTGGCCATCCAGACCATGGTTGGCAGGGGATCTTCCTGAGGAGAGTGTATAGATCCCTCCCCTGGGTCCTCTAACCAGAGAGAAAACAGGCCGTCTCTGATCTCTCCTCCAACTCGTCTTCCACCCGGACCCTGTTCTCTTCTTCCTCCCCCGCCCCCGCCCCAGCTCCCTGGGTCCTCTTCCCTCTTTCCTTCCACACAACAGGGCCTTTCAGGGCCTTTCCTGCCTCATTCAGTTGACCTGGACTATGAATGCTTGTCTCTCCTTCCACAGAAAACAAGACCCAGGCGTACGGGGGGTGAAATGTGATCTGGAGCTGTGGGAATGGGACAGGGGTAACAGGGGAGCGGTGGTGAAGACAGAGGGATGAACCTCTGCTGGTGTCCCTGCATGGCAGCACTGCAGAAGCCTGGGTAGTAGATCCAGATGCTGTGTCCTACCAGAGGGGTAACACACACACTTATGTACCAGTATGCACACACACACACACTCACACGCACACGCACACACACGCACACACACACACACACACACACACACACACACACACACACACACGAACACACACACGCACACTCACACGCACACTCACACACACACACACACACGCACACTCACACACACACACACACGCGCATTCACGCACACACACGCACACACACGCACACTCACTCACACGCACACACGCACATGCACATGCACACTCACACTCACACGCACACCCACACGCGCGAGAGCACATGTAAGAACATGCAGGTACAAGTATGCAAACACGCGTACAGTAGGCACACGCACGTACTGTACGAACACGTGAATGCACGTGAACACACACACACACACATCCCCACCCACCCACACACCACATCCCAACACTCTCCCAGGCTCTACGTGGGGGTCATCTCACCACCCAGTCTGTGGGATATTCCCTATTTCCCCCATTACCTCAGGTCATAGCTAACCTCTGACCCCCATCGGCTATCCTTCACAGATGATTGACAGCATTGCCGTGGTAACAAGGCTGGAATCAGTGAGTTCTCATGGGTCTGTGTATTGTATATTATAATAACAGTATAATCACATTCCAAACAATGACTATTTATCTATGCCACAATAACCTAATTCCAAAAGGATTGGCTCGTTTATTTTTAGTCATGGAAATCCCATTTTCTCAGAATGATCAGAAGGATTAGATTTTGATGGTATTGTGCTCACATGATGTTCTATGTCCCATGCAATTTATAAACTCCTCAGCCTTGTCCACTATGTATTTGTATTTGTCTAAATAATATAAATGTATTATATAAATCACATCCCTTCAAAGCAGTCCCTGCTTTGTCCCAAATGACACCTTATTCCCTATGGGCCCTGGCCAAAAGTAGTGCACTACATATGGAATAGGGTGCCATTTGGGAGACAGACTCTTATTGTACAGCACACACAACCTTGTGGGTGTCAGAAACAGAGTGATATAGATTAGTTCCCGCCACAGCAGTCTCATCTCATCTCGGCACCTGCCCAAACTGATGTCACACCCCTGCCAGTAAGACCAGACAATGATGTTATGACAGGTTTTTACGGAAACCCAGTGGGAATTCAGGGCTGTAGGCTCTTCACCGACTAATCAAATTCATAAAAATACAATATCAGTGTTCAAATGGGATAATGGGTGGAGCGGCAAGACTGGCGACATTAGACTGCCTGGCACAAACAGACAGTACAGATCGACAGGACAGACATACAGGACAGACATACAGATAGACAGGACAGGCAGACAGGACAGACATACAGGACAGACATACAGACAGCAGGACAGACAGACAGGACAAACATACAGACAGACAGGACAGACAGACATGACAGACAGACAGATATACAGAGAGACAGACAGACAGACAGACAGACAGACAGACAGACAGCCAGACAGACAGACAGATATACAGACAGACAGCCAGCCAGCCAGACAGACAGACAGATATACAGACAGACAGACATATATACAGACAGCCAGCCAGCCAGCCAGCCAGCCAGCCAGCCAGACAGACAGACAGACAGACAGACAGACAGACAGACAGACAGGGCAGATAGACAGGACAGACCGAAACAAGACAGACAGTACAGATAGACAGGCCAGACAGGTCAGGACAGAGAGAGACAGAGACAGAGACAGAGACAGAGAGAGAGAGAGCGAGAGAGAGAAAGAGAAAGAGAAAGAGAGAGAGAACGAGCTTCACCCTCAGATCAGATGGCTTTGCACCTCTAACTGAGGGCCAACCAACAGCAGCCAGATTGCCTACAATGCCAGTGTAACATGACAGTCATCTCCATATTCAACCGGTGTGATGTCTCACACACGCTGACCAGCTCACAACCATGGTTCTATGGCACATTTCCCCCCTATCCGAACCCCTGTGCCATGTGGTGGGTAGGCCCCATTTGCTTGCTTGGTCAGTGAAGTAGGGTAACTGCCCGCCCCCCTACCCTCCCATCGCCCAGCCTTAACTCCATTACGTAATTAATGACCCAGTGTGGTGTTGACATGAAGAAGAGCCCTGCCTACACTAAGCACTCCATTACTGCATCACCCTTAATTAACTAGGCAGTGTCTCTCCTCTCTACTGTGGACTCTCTCACCTCTCCTGTCTCTTTACTCTATCCTTACTACTCTCACCTCTCCTCTTCTCTGTCCTTACTCTCCTCTCTTCTTAACATGTTCTCACCTCTATTTCTCCACTCCTCTATCTCCTTTCTCTTCTTTCCTCGGTTGTCTCTCCTTAGTCTCTAGTCTCTTCACCTCTACTCCTCCTTACATTGTCCTTACTCATTTCTCTCTCCTCTCTTTACAGGGCAAACTAGCTCAAAAGGATGTATCGGGAAACAATGCAAGGGAACTGGAATTTCCGCTTAGCCCAGGATGCTCTAGATACTGTAATGCAAGGGATTGAGGTTTTGACTGACAATCTCTTATAACACATTTGCCAGAAGGTTTCTTTCCTCGATTCCAGGTAAGTGGCTTCCTTCTTCATTTGTTGTCTTCGTTGCTGTTAGAAGAGAGCTCTTTGGCATCACACAGCTAGCACACACACACACACATCACAATTAAAACCACAAGGTGCCCCTCAACGGTAAACAACTCAGAAGTGTGAGTCACTGCATTAAGTTGAGAGAAGAATCCGCCATGTTTGTTTCATTTTCAAAGAGAAAGTTAGGAGAGAGTTGAAGTTGCAAAGAGAGCGGTGCACTACTGACAAGTCGGCTCGCCTGAGGTCCTTCTGTGCGCTGAATAAATCGGAGTGTTTATCAAACAAGTCTGTGTAATTCTGGACAGATTAAGCCAATGTACCCTCCTCCGTATGTCTTTCAATGGGGGGGGGGGGGGGGGTGCGGGAGCGAGGGAGAGGGAGGGAGGGAGGAGGCGGCTGCTGTATTCAAACGCTCATTACTAAGTCTGCACTTACAGAGTTCCACTTGGAGAGAGTCTGGCTGTTCAATATGCCTGGTAGCAGAGGCGGGATGAAACAGAATGCATTGCTTTCTTTAGTAACTCTTGTAGATATCTTGCATATATTCTTTCTTCCCACATTCAAACAAATTGGTTGAGAACCCCCCCCTCACAAAAGTACAATCTTGTGTGCAAAGGACTGTGCTCCCATTAAGACTCTGATGGACAGACTCTTAGGTTGACACTTTAGTTTACATACTTTTATCAGGCAAACAATTTGGCACAATTCAATTCTGTAATAATCACATGTAGCTTGCTGCAGAGTATCAATTATCAAATTAATTGAGTATCAAATAATTACAAATATAATCAGGCCTGCAATCAGTTCCTTTGATCTCTCATTGAACTCAACATGTTAATGACGACAGACAGCAACACGAATATTTTTTTGTTGTTGTTTATAACGAAGCTAATTATTTGGTAAAACAATTACTGTTATGAAGGGATCAGCTGAGATAATGACTAACACACATTAACTTAGTGCAGTAACAAGTTATGAAGTACCTGCTGCGTAATTACAGACACTGTAATTAGTAAGACATTAACACAAGTTTCATTTCTAATCTCATTTAACAGAGGAAAGTCGTACACTTTATGTACTCTCAACTGACGTTTCAGTACTAATTCTAAAATAGAAATGTTGTTGTTGTGGCTTAATTCCTCAAAACCAACCAGCCACACTGATGTGATCCTGAGGTCTGTAGTATTACATTAATACAGGGTCCATTTGCATTCTAAAATAAGGAAATGGAAGGCTAGTTGATCTTGCAGCTCCTAGTTCCTTGAAACCCGACCAACCACACTTGTGTTGTGTGATGCTACTGTAACTGCAGACTGACAAACTATAGAACAGGAGCAGTATACCTTGCCTTTGGTTGGCTGGCATCAGCAGGAAACCAAACAAACAGGCAGACGTGGTGGAAACAGCCAAACAGGCACTACACGGCTTCTGGTCTGGGAGCAGGAGGAGAGTGAGATGAAGGGATGGAGGAGTGGAGGAGTGTGAGCCACTGATTAGAAGCTCAGAGGAGCCAACCAGATAAGAGAAGGGACATCATAATCTCAGACATACAGGACAGACATACAGATAGACAGGACAAACAGACAGGACAGACATACAGGACAGACATACAGATAGACAGGACAGACAGACAGGACAGACATACAGGACAGACAGGACAGACAGACAGGACAGACATACAGGACAGACATACAGACAGACAGTACAGATAGACAGGACAAACAGACAGGACAGACGTACAGGACAGACATACAGATAGACAGGACAGACAGATAGGACAGACATACAGGACAGACATAAAGATAGACAGGACAAACAGACAGGACAGACATACAGGACAGACATACAGGACAGACAGACAGGACAGATATACAGGACAGACAGGACAGACAGACAGGACAGACATACAGGACAGACATACAGACAGACAGTACAGATAGACAGGACAAACAGACAGGACAGACGTACAGGACAGACATACAGATAGACAGGACATACAGATAGACAGGACAGACAGACATACAGGACAGACATACAGACAGACAGTACAGATAGACAGGACAAACAGACAGGACAGACGTACAGGACAGACATACAGATAGACAGACAGGACAGACATACAGGACAGACATACAGATAGACAGGACAAACAGACAGGACAGACATACAGGACAGACATACAGATAGACATGACAGACAGACAGGACAGACATACAGGACAGACATACAGACAGACAGTACAGATAGACAGAACAAACAGACAGGACAGACGTACAGGACAGACATACAGATAGACAGGACAGACAGACAGGACAGTCATACAGGACAGACATACAGATAGACAGGACAAACAGACAGGACAGACAGACAGGACAGACATACAGGACAGACAGGACAGACAGACAGGAGAGACATACAGACAGACAGACAGGACAGATAGACAGGACAGACAGACAGGACAGACATACAGGACATACAGACAGTACAGATAGACAGGACAGACAGGACAGATAGACAGGACAGACAGGACAGACATGACAGACAGGACAGACATGACAGACCGAACAGGACAGACAGACAGACAGGACAGATAGACAGGACAGACAGGTCAGGACAGAGAGAGACAGAGACAGAGAGAGAGAGAGAGAGAGAGAGAGAGAGAGAGAGAGAGAGAGAGAGAGAGAGAGAGAGAGAGAGAGAGAGAGCGAGAGAGAGAGAGAGACAAAGAAAGAGAGAGAACGAGCTTCACCCTCAGATCAGATGGCTTTGCACCTCTAGCTGAGGGCCAACCAACAGCAGCCAGATTGCCTACAATGCCAGTGTAACATGACAGTCATCTACATATTCAACCGGTGTGATGTCTCACACACGCTGACCAGCTCACAACCTTGCCTACCTTGCCTTTGGTTGGCTGGCATCAGCAGGAAACCAAACAAACAGGCAGACGTGGTGGAAACAGCCAAACAGGCACTACACGGCTTCTGGTCTGGGAGCAGGAGGAGAGTGAGATGAAGGGATGGAGGAGTGGAGGAGTGTGAGCCACTGATTAGAAGCTCAGAGGAGCCAACCAGATAAGAGAAGGGACATCATAATCTCACGCCACAGTCACAGAGAGAGAGAGAAATAGAGGGAGAGAGGGGGGGGGGGGAACAGAGAGAGAGAGTGGGGGAAACAGAGATAGAGAGGGGGGGAAACAGAGAGAGGCGGGGCAGAGAGAGAGAGGGGGAGAAACAGAGATAGAGAGGGGGAAACAGAGAGAGGGGGGGCAGAGAGAGAGAGGGGAAGAAACAGAGAGAGAGGGGGGGAGAAACAGAGAGAGAGGGGGGGAGAGGGGGGAGAAACAGAGAGAGAGGGGGGGGTGGCAGAGAGAGAGAGGGGGGGGGGGGCAGAGAGGGGGGGGGGGGGTGAAGGAACGGTTGCAGTTGGATACAGTTTAAGACAGAGGAAGCAGACACCAGCAGGTTGCTACTGTGTGGTGGGTTTAGATCTGGCTTCAGACAGATGCTCTGGTAAACTGACAAAACAATGAGACAATCCCAATCTCAGCACACCAGGAGTCATGAAAGGGAATAATGTATTTCCTCCTCTTGGAATCTCTCTGCTTGATTGACGGCAAGCCACACTAAACCCCAGGCACTGAGAGAGAGAGAATCAGCGCGTTCAAAGGTATTGGCCTGAGCAAGCAATCTAGGAATCGCCTTGTATCCCAAATAACCACTCATTATAAAGATGAGTGATCCTGTACCTTACCTTGCTCAAACGGATCCCCTGAAACACACGGACTCTCTGTACTATTCCTACCCCATCCAACCTGCATGGTACCAATCAAAGAGAATCATGCTAGTCCCTCAGTGTGGTGCAATCAGGTAGAGTAGCCAGCGGTTGTCCACAGGCATAAAGCCTTGTAATGGCTGTTGTGCTGAGGGCGGTGTGTTTGTGTGTGTGTGTGTGTGTGTGTGTGTGTGTGTGTGTGTGTGTGTGTGTGTGTGTGTGTGTGTGTGTGTGTGTGTGAGTGTGTGTGCGTGCGTGCGTGGGTGCGTGCGTGCGTGCGTGCGTGCGTGCTTGCGTGGGTGTGTGTGGAGGGCCTCTCCAGCTAGGTCTTAATGAAGCGCTTGATGAGGAATGGAGTCTGCTGAACAGCAACACAGGTGGCAGGCAGGCAGGCAGTTGCATATCATTTGTGAGATTATAGCAAAACAAATGGTGCTGATGATGATTCTTTATCAACTTCAGAATGGTTCATCACTGCACTGCTGGGTTCTGTACCCTGGTAGATGATATTTCAGCATCAGTGTTTCTACTATATCTGAGGCACTCAGATATAAACGCAAGACTACAATACATGGAGGCTATTTTGCAGAATAAACTTGGTCTAATAGTGTCTCTTAACACTGTAATCGAAACCATACTTTTTATAATGTTATTAAGGTCAGACCCCTAGATATGTAACACATGCCATCTGTTTTATAGTTTCCTCATAGCAGACCAGAACAGGGAGGAAGAGGGTACAGACTACAACTAGGATATCACATTAATCCACCCTAACCTTCTCTATGTCTTCTCTTTACGGGAGGCAGGTAGCCTAGTGGTTAGAGCGTTGAGCCAGTAACAGAAAGGTTGCTAGATCAAATCCCCGAGCAGACAAGGTAAACATCTGTCGTTCTGCCCCTGAACAAGGCATTTAACCCACTGTTCTTAGGCTGTCATTGAAAGAAGAATTTGTTCTTAACTTCTTATGGCTGCAGGGGCAGTATTGAGTAGCTTGGATGAAAGGTGCCAGAGTAAACGGCCTGCTCCTAAGTCATAGTTGCTAATATATGCATATTATTAGTAGTATTGGATAGAAAACACTCTGAAGTTTCTAAAACTGATTGAATTATGTCTGTGAGTATAACAGAACTCATATGGCAGGCAAAAACCTGAGAAGTTCCACTTCCTGTTTGGATTTTTTCTGAGGCTGCTAGATTTTCAACCAAGCTTCCATTGAAATTACAGAGAGATATGGATGAGTTTTCACTTCCTACGGCTTCCACTAGATGTCAACAGTCAATAGAACTTTGTCTGATGACTCGAATGTGAAGGGGGGCCAAAGGAGACAGGAATGATTCACCACTGCCACGCGCGTTCATGTGAGAGGCAGCTCCGTTCCATCGCTCAACTGAAGTCAATGTAATTCTCCGGTTGGAAAGTTATTCAAGATGTATGTTAACAACATTCTAAAGATTGATTCAGTACATCGTTTGACATGTTTCTACTGACTGTTACGGAACTTTTGGACATTTCGTCACGTTATAGTGGACGCGCTTTGTGACTTTGGAATTGTTTACCAAATGCGCTAACCAAAGTAGCTAATTGGACATAAATAACGGACATTATCGAACAAATCAAGCATTTATTGTGGACCTGGGATTCCTAGGACAGCATTCTGATGAAGTTCATCAAAGGTAAGGAAACATTTATCATGTATTTCTGGTTTCTGTTGAATCCAACATGACGGCTAATTTGGCTATTGTTCTGAGCACCGTCTCAGATTATTGCATGGTTTGCTTTTTCCGTAAAGTTTTTTTGAAATCTGACACAGCGGTTGCATTAAGGAGAGGTATATCCATAATTCCATGTGTATAACTTGTATTATCATCTACATTTATGATGAGTATTTCTGTTGAAACGATGTGGCTATGCAAAATCACTTGATGTTTTTGGAACTAGTGAATGTAACGCGCCAATGTAAACTCAGATTTTTTGTTATAAATATGAACTTTATCAAACAAAACATGCATGTATTGTGTAACATGAAGTCCTATGAGTGTCATCTGATGAAGATCATCAAAGGTTAGTGATTCATTTTATCTCTATTTCTGCTTTTTGTGACTGCTATCTTTCGCTGGAAAAATGGCTGTGCTTATTGTGGTTTGGTGGTGACCTAACATAATCGTTTGTAGTGCTTTCGCTGAAAAGCATATTTGAAATCGGACACTTTGGTGGGATTAACAACACGATTACCTTTAACATGATATAAGACACATGTATGTTTGAGGAATTTGAATTATGAGATTTCTGTTGTTTGAATTTGGCGCCCTGCACTTTCACTGGCTGCTGTCATATCGATCCCGTTAGCGGAATTGCAGCCATAAGAAGTTTTAACTGACTTGACTAGTTAAATACATATTTTTTAGAATCACTAAAAGCTCCGCTCAAAATGTGTGCTTCAATTAAATCGTCGGTGTCAGCTGAGTGGTGTGTTTGGCAACGGGCCATCCCGACATCCCTGACACTTCCCCTTCTGGGCTTACTATACGTGCGCTAGTTTTAGAAATATAGTCCCCGTTTCCCCTCCTCCCTCGATCCATAATATCATAACCGCTGTGTCTAAAATAACCCATTCTCAATGGGCCCTATATAATCAATCAGTGCATTTGCCTTGAGCAAGACCCACCCTCAGTGTCAGCACACCACCTCTATCAAAATTTGCACCTCTGAGTGGCGTAACACAACCCAAAATACAGAGGTAATTGATTTTAGAGCTGTCGCCCCCCTGAACTGCCATGCTTTGAATATCAGGCTGAGCCAGCTCCCTCCTCCCCGAGACGTCAGGTTACTGTATTAATACCACAGACGATTTCCCAAAGGATTCCCAGATTCCATTTCCATTATCTGAGAGTCAATTTAGAATTTCCATTCTGGTTAAGTGATGGCATTTTGGGATGGTGAGAAGGGGAAAGGAAAGTGGCCCTGTTGTATTGTGCTCCAGCGCTCCAGTGCTCTGACACTAGGGCTTAGACATGCAGAACGGAGAGGAAACAGACTAAATGGGAGAATGAGAAACGTATACAAGTCAAGATCCAGACAAATAGTGATTGGGGAGTGAGGGGAGTAAGGAAAGGAGGGGAAGGGTGAGAGCATGTTCTAGGCTTAGCCCCAGTCTGTGTCTGTGCTGTTTTATACCGGCGTTGCATGGCAGACGTTTGGGAGAGCCTCAAAGGGACAGAGGCTTTGGAAGGCTCTGGATAGGAAGGCTGTGGGTCTCTGGGGCGTGCTGGCAATGTGTTGGGCCAGCAGCCAGAGGGACAGCCAGGGCTCACAGAGCACAAGACAAGACATTCCCTGCATGTCACAGTCTAGCCTCTATGAAGACTGTCTCCAGATGTCCCATTGAATAGGAAGACCATTGTTGTGTGTGTGTGTGTGTGTGTGTGTGTGTGTGTGTGTGTGTGTGTGTGTGTGTGTGTGTGTGTGTGTGTGTGTGTGTGTGTGTGTGTGTGTGTGTGTGTATCCGACAGGCAGCTATCCTCACTCCCTCCCTCTCTTTCCACTGAGAGCAATATCAACTCCATTGTTTGTTTTCAATTACCTCCATTACCAACAGTAGTTTGATAACCGAGTTCATTTTGGCTTGCAGAGAACAATGGAGGCAGCAAGCCCCTCGTTCCATTCACACAACCACTGATATTGTCCTTCAGTCAAGTGAATTTAATAGAGCTTGTCTGCAAGGAAGGAATGAGGCGGAGAAAACAAAAAACACATATGTCCGTTCACTCATACATCGCCTGTGTCCCAAATGGCACCCTATTCCCTTTATAGTGCATTACTTCTGACCAGGCCCCATAAGGCTCTGGTCAAAAGTAGTGCACTATATAAGGAATAGGGTGCCATCTGGTCAAAAGTAGTGTACTATAAAGGGAATAGGGTGCAATTTAGTATGTAACCATACAGAGGCCTCAACGTCCCCTAAAACATCGAGGGACTAACAGAGTCCAGGATGACGAAACCAAACGCCAGATTCTTGAACGATTAACAACCTTTTTACTGCCAAAAAGAAAAGAGAAATGCCCTACAACATTGATTTGACAATTCTAATGAGACCGGCAATTCAATCAGTCAAAGCAGAAGGAGCGAACCAGGACCATTAGCAGGTTAGGTCCATTCAATGGCACAAAGCAAAAAATCTTTAGAAATGATCAATTTAATGTACTGTTATAAAAGGCCTGGACGTTTACAAATTGACATCGGAATGCTTTCCCAGAACTTTCCTCTTTCCACACCGCCCCATTTAGTTAATTGGGCAGTTTGCACATTTTCCCGGGCAGCGGCATGTAGCAGCGCTGTGCATTCTCCTCACAGACTTAATTGTGAGGCTATTACCAAGCCGGGCGAGCCCTGTAAACACATGCACAGGCACAAACACACACTCACCTCTCCTGTTCCAGTTTCATCCGTAGCATCTCCTCCTCAGACGCCTGTGTGTCCTCCATCTTAGATTTACTCGACCCCTTACGCTCCATCTTGTCTCCATTGCGGTGCTTCCCAAACCTGGAGACACAATAAGGGGGAAGGTATTTAATTGATGCCCAGGCTTTGTTCTAGTCTAGGTCGCGAGCTGGGCCTTTCTTGAATCCCCAATCTCTCACAGAGTGGATTTGTGGAAATGTCCTGAAATGTGTCAGATACTGTTGGGCTTTGGGCAACTGTGAAAATGTAAGAGACTTTATATGTGAGAACTCTACTATGCTCTTTGGCTTGAAGAAATAACTTCAAAATAAAAACATTCACGACAGATGGTGCCATATTGAATCAAATCAAATGTCAATATGTGGTTTCCCCGCACTGCTAAATCATCCAACTTTATTGTCCAGAAATGTTAACAAGTTAAAAGCAAGTCGGTTTTAATACATCAAGAAGGTAATACTCTATCAAATGGATATAGACTTCCGTCTGAAACCTCTCTCATAAGGTTTACTGAGTGTGATGGGAGCTGTGACAGCTTGTGATTCAGTCTGACTGAGGTGCACACACTACTCTGAGCTGCTGGGTGAATTTCAGTTAGCAGAGCCATAGAAGCCGCTCTCTGGCATCATTTGCAACTTTCTCGGCGACGCGGCGGCAAACTTTTACATTTTAATGACGCGGGTGACATGGAGGCAGCGGTAAATCCACGACAGCTTTATAGAGGGGTGAGAATAACTGCGCCTGACGATCGTAAATTCCCCCGCTCAGTCCTATATGTGCAGCTATGTGCAAATGACTGGAAACTCTGCCTGTCTGAGGGGTGTGAGAAAATTATGGAGGATAGATAGGAGAGGGGATCAGAAGAGCATGGATGGGGTTACCACCATCATATCAGAGCTACTCTATTATCCATTTCATACACAGACCAAAATCCCACTATTTTACCATTCCTGCTTTTTTATAGCAGCTTTTTGGTACATCTGAAAAGGATTAGTGGTTAAAAAAACATGGACAACTAAAAGCCAGCTAAAGACCTAGTCATGATTCCTGCAACAAAAATACAGGTATCAGGTCTGTGTGAATGGTTCACTGCTTTTTTGCTGGTAAATACATTAACAATCCATTGTTTAACACCTCCCTAATTTGAAATGCAAACAGTCTCCATGGTTTAACAACACCCCACACCCCTACTAATTTGCCAGTTATCCACTGATATGTATAAAAAGAGATATACCTCCAAGAAAGTCGTAAATAAGGGGCTTTTTGAAAGGGGGTCATACAAACATTGCCTTGTATTTTTTACAGGTCATATACCACATCTTATGTCTCAAATGGGTATATGACCTGTACAGTACAATAATCATCATGAGAGTTTTCCCTGTGAGGCATGGAGGATGTCCAGGGTGGATGCTGATTAGGGTTGAATTGTGGGAACCCGGTTACCGAGATTTACTGGGATTTACCGTCCAAAACCACAATCCCAGGATAAATAACTGTGAGAAACCAGTAAATTAAAAGAAAGTATTTATATGGTGTGAAATGGAACTGTTAAATGATATGTGATGTCTAAATCTGTCTTCTCTACGTCCTCTGCATGATGAATCAACGCTCAGGGTTTGGGACAGACAGCCCATCTCAGTATGGATGTAGACCTACAGTATCTCATCATGGTAAAAATGTTCTTGTGACAGGTAGGCCTACATTTGCTGCAGCATAGTTTATGCTACAGTAATATAAAGACTGAATGTGCTTCTAATTTACCCATCTCCATCCAGCTTTCGGGGGTCACCTTGTTTTTTCATTGTAAAGATTACCATTTTTTAAATTGCAGCTCCAGTCTTTCACTTGAATACCTTTGCTTTAAATCAGTGCACCCGCGAGCACTCTCTAGCAGGCTCTCTCTCTTCATCAACTCCATTAAAATTACATCCAAGATAGATAATCCTCTTCTAGATTGACATATAACCCTTTATATACAGTATATGTATGCATATATAGTTGTATATATAGATTGATATACAGTATGGCCCTATATTGATCCTAGCCTACCTCTTTCAGGTAATTCATTCAATGCAGTACTAATTTAACTAATTCATGATGGGTTATGCATAATACGCTTCTAACTTATAGCCTCTGTCTCTTGCGCAATACGCACACACCTGTGCTCCGCTGGTCTCTCTCCTTAAAAAAAGTTCCTTAGCTCTTGGAGTCCCATGCAGGAAAAGCTAGACTAGAATAGCGTGTTGGATATTATTTGTTTCTTATACCAATAAAGTATTTAAAGAGGCGACGCAAGCTATTTTTTGCTGAATGTTAAATTCAGTAGCCAATAGAACTCACGGGTAGTGTGAAAGAAGAGCGGACGCGCCAGGGCAGTTACCGTATATATTCAGACCAATAACCATTAAACTTTTGTGAAGAGAAGTGAAATCCTTCTGCATCTAATTCTAGTCCTACATTATTCAAGGATGTCATTAGAATGATGAAGCGTATTTCATTTAACTGTTGAAAGCAAGGAAGGAATGAAGCAACAAGAGAGAGAGAAGGAGGTAGGCTAATAACATTAGGGGAAATATGAGAGGTATATATGCGTCAGCCTACTAATTATTGACCAGGGCCAATTGCCATTTGGGTCGCATCCACAGTTGTTATTATATTTCAAAATTAAAATAAAATTTGCTAGCCTATAACTTTGTAGGCTGCATGTACTGCACAAGAATCCCATTTTGTCTTCTGCTTTATCATGGTTTGAACGTGTGTAATTCCAGTCCATATTATACAGTATAATACAATACAGTACAGTAATACAGTTCACACTCAAAAAGATTAACTTACCAGAGCTAGTTTCATTTATTTACCAAAGAGAGCATATAGCTAGCTACATCCATGGGCTTTTATGTTTTTCTGTTGCGCGTAATGTGCAGTAGCCTATATCACATATATATTGGATGATGGCACAATAATTTGTTTTTTGGGGGGGCTTAGGCTCATTAAATGTTGTTGTGTCCCAAACAGTCCCTTATTCCCTATATAGTGCACTACTTTGACCAGGGCCAATTGCCATTTGGGTCGCATCCACAGTTGTTATTTATGTGGTGTGAGCACTCTCTAAAGACACTGTCCAGGAAAGCCTCTCTCGTTAAATACTGCCTGTGATGTAATTTCCTGCCACTTTTTTTCTATAATGGTGCCAGCTGTGAGGGAACTCAAAGCAGCAGGAGGAAGGACACAGGAAGTAGACAGGAATTCAGGAAGTGCATTCAGGAAGTGCACCAGGTGCTCAGTTTGAAAGCCACTTCTAGAAATATGAACACATGTCTAATATTACAACACATGCAAGGAGCTGGTTATGGGTTCCATGGTGAGTCTGCCTCGTGGGTTTGTGTATGTGTGTGTTGCTGATGCTGATGCTAAAGATCTGATCTGTATAGAGGCCAGGCAATAACAATGTGTATGGATCTACATGTAAATCAATCAGTGGAGGCTGCTAAGGGGAGGATGGCTCATAATAATGGCTGGAACTGAGCGAATGGAATGGCATCAAACCATGTGTTTGATGCATTTGATAACATTCCACTTATTCCGCTCCAGCCATTACCACAAGCCCGTCCTTCCCAATTAAGGTTCCACCAACCTCCTGTGGACTTAATGTATGAGGGGATTCAATAACTGTATTCAATTTGATGGCTCAATGCACACATTGTACACATTAACAATTATTATGAAAAGCTGCATTGATTGCAGAAAAATCCCATTCCATTTTCAGACTGAAAGTGCTGTGTTCTTGCGGAGCGTGTATTACGTAATAGGTTGGACAGACAGACCTCTTGGTCCATGTTATGTTGTACTTTGAGTCTATTCACTTTGTTTATTCTGACTTCTTGCCAAAGCAGTTCGACAGTTTCAAAACGTTTTCCCAACAATGAAAGAATAACATCAGACAGCGATGACGTAGGGCTACTAAATGAAATATATTCATGAAATGGGAGACCCATTTCCCCTCTGTTTAATGTTCTCCTTTACATTTAAACAAGCCCACTCTGCAAATGGAATGGCTTCCTTTGGCTTGTTGTAGCGCTTACTGCTTGGACTGTAATCTTTTGAATGGAGTGTGGTTCTAATCTTTGTCCCAAATGGCACCCTATTCCCTAAATAGTCCACTACTTTGGGCCCTGGTCTAAACAAGGGCACTAGATAGGGAACGCATACCCTAGTCTCGTGGGAGAGATTCTTTACACCTGAGATTGCATACGATCCAAGGAGAACTACTGTTGTGTTTTGTCCTAGAGATAGCCTGCATTACCTGATTAATTCATCAACAAATGACTCAAGTAAAGGCATAAAACCCTGCGAAGGGAATACTATTAATAAGGAGCGCTATCTATCAACAGGGCAGGTGACAGCCTCCTCCCTCGCTCCCTCTCCTCACTTCAAGGACTTTCATTAACTAATTCCCACACCGAGAAACATTCACCTTTATTCTTCTCTTATTTTCCCTCCTTCCCTTCTTTTTAACTTTTAAAGTAATATAGATGGATCAGGAGAATGGAGGGAAAAAATGAGCTTAAAAAGGCTGATAAACCAAACATATGAAGTATTGACAAATTAGAGCCAAAAGGGAGTAAAACTTTCTCAACTTCTTGGGGAAAATCAACATCAATAAAGTAAAGGATTTGTCACAGTGAAAGATAGAGTGAATCATAGTGCGGATTAAACTCATATCAAACCGCTGGGTATGAGAGGGAGAGAGACCCAATATGAAAGGTTATTTCTCATAGCCGGTGGACAGAGAGAGTGAGAGAGAGGGAGAAAGAAAGGGGGAGAGGGAGAAAGGGAGGGCCTGAGCACAGACAGACATCAAAGCAGGGGCGGAGGGAACCGCCATATTACAAGAGCTATTAGAAGGCTATCGCCGTGGTTACTGGTTAACGGACAGATTGATACAGCTTTGCTCAGCTCGCTGGTGTAACAGCCGTGACGTTAGCCAGCGGGAACAGAGCGAAACACGGGATTAGCTAAACAAACTGGAGTGGACAGCCTTGCCACTTGCCGCTAGGACGCACAATATTTTTTAAGTCAATATTTTTCATTAGCAAATAGCAATCCCTGATACATAACATTTCTTCTGAAATAAACAACTTAAGATCATATTGATGTTTAGTATCCTTCAGGACCTTTAAGTGTCTGCGTAGGTAATTGCCTTGTTTTAGAAAAGGAAGAATCCAATAAATAAATGATCTAATGACAAACTACAGTCTAACGATCATTAGACAGTTAGAAATATGATGAGTCATCTCATCAGCAGCCTTTTGGTAGCACGCACGCACACACACACGCACGCACGCACGCACGCACGCACGCACGGTGCAAGTCTCTAGAGCCCAAAAGCCTGTTTTAGCATGGGCAGCAACAAGAACAAGCACCATTTTTAAGTAGTCAACTGGATTGGACTTTGGTTCCGCTTTAAATGACATTCAGCTTATAAAGGCTTCATAAAGCCTCCCTAATGCCTTCATAAGCACTACATGAACGTGTTACGAAGCATCTTTAACCGTATGCCATGCTTAATGGTTCATAAATGTGGCATACCTGTGTGACAATCACCATCAATCATGTCAAATGTGCCATAACCCACTACGTCAAATGATATAAACATGTGCTTTTTAAAGGGTGACATGTTGTACTGAAGGATGGCATACGCTCTAAACTGATGTCATATTAGTCATGGTCACTCCCACTAAGTCCAACTTTAAATGGTTGATATCCCAGGCTTATTTGTGCTGTGTTTGCAATAGTCTGGGGACGACGATACACCAAGAAACACTTACCTTGATGAAAGCCCCCGACTTAAAAGAAATGTAAAGAGTCTTTCTTCTGGAACCAAGTTACATGTTCCTCAGTACACAAACATTCACACAACAAAAACACGCCATACCGCACGGTGCTGTGCCCAGTCAAGTCTTTGACACATTCACCCACTTCCCCTTGCTGAAAGATGAGCCACAAAATGTTGGCACCATTGTAACAGGTTGCAATCGAGCCCTGGTCTCCAACATGGGAACAGAAGAGGATTACCTGGTGTGGTAGTCTCAGGTTGGACTACTCCCAATCATCTTGGTTCTGACACACAGACACACACACACACACACACACAAACACAAGCTTTGCAGGTCCATCAACCCATTTAAATAGCTCTCACACCCTACAGTTATTTGTGGATCATGAGAGAACCTTCTTAAATCAGCGTTAATAATCTATTTCTTGAATTTAGGCCATAATACTTAGTTTGAAGTGAGACACCATTCATAACACATCTATAAAGACTCTATATTGCATGACGCTGTACTTACTATAAAGTCAGACACCTTTGGTCATTCATAACACATACATGTATTAACACTTAAGGAATTATCAGTAAAAAAAATAAACAGCTAAAGCAAATAATCATTAAAGACATGTTTAAACCATACAATTCATTTTATTTGATCATTTTTGAAATAATACAAATACATGAAGTTTCAAAAAGTCCAGCAATGTAATTACATTAAACATTACACGGGGCTGTGAATAGTGTAGCTTGTCGATGAGCTGGCGGATGAATGGTTCTTGCCTCTCTTCCTGATGGAGGTACTGCATGTTGGTTCCAACCCTTAAAAGTAACAACAAAGAAAGTTAACAGGTCTGTTAGGAAATGCCTTTGTCACACCATCTGGATAAGGGCATTTCTGTGCTGCACCAGAAACTCTAGATGGAAAAATTGTTAACTCCATTCAATTCATATTATTATATGTGACTGCGAGACATGGCTGTATCTTGAGGGATTTGTATTTATTTGAGCCTGCTAGCTAGCAACATTTCGGATAGCAGGCAATGGCTGTGAAGTCAACGCAATCATTTGAAATGAAGATGGAGGTAGCTAGTACGTAATCTAACTCAACACTTAACTACTAGAAAATAATTTAAATTGTAATAAATAAAGGTTAACTTACTTGTTATTCGCGGTCCAGTGGCAGCACACCCGGTACATTTGATTTGCGAACTCATCACATGATCGGCGTCTCGTCAGCAACACTAAAAAAGTATTGCTGGGTCACGGAATTTCAGAAACATGTAATAGTAGAAAAGTGTGAATAACCATTCATGATATATGAACAATTATTGTCTAAACATGAACAATGATTTATATTTGTTCATATTTAAGTGGCATTTGCATTAAATGTGGGTTTTAAAACATGTTCCAACGTAAAATAAATGCCCACAATGTGAATCACTGTATATGGAATACATATTTGCTTAGAGCAAGAACTATTCTGGGTTCAGAAGTACACGTATTGTAGGGAATACTCATTAGGGTCTGTAGAATGTATATACACTATGATGTCATTTCATGCTGGCCTTTTACTCCACCCATTCCAATGGAGGCCGAATCACATCACATATACTGCACTACAGAACATGTGCTAACCAAACAACAGTGCAGGGCACGCTCACTGAATTAAAGATCAACAAAACGAAACAATCTAAGTTTCTTAGATTTTGCCCCAGGCCTCAAAAGTCATCCCCTGATGCGGTTCAAGCATTGTTGTGAAAACAGAAAATCCAATTGTGTTGTTTTTCTCTTTAAATAAAGCAAAATATAAATCTGAAACCTAGAACAAAACCAAGAAAACTGAAAATGGGAAAAAACAGAAGTAGGCAAAAAATACAAACAGATTTTAAAAGGCCCTACCAAAGTTTTTTGCCTTTTACACTTTATAGTGTGTGTCATCCTGCAGCACAGCATTTTGGGGGAAGTTGAGGTCAGGTCCAATATTGACTATACACCATACATACCCAAGAGGGAAAGAGGTTGGGCCATCCTAGAAATGTTTTAGTGAAATATAATATATAACATTTAGCAGACACTTCTGTCCAAAACGACTTACAGTCATGCGTAAAAAAAAAATTGCGTATGGGTGGTCCCGGGAATCGAACACAATATACTGGTGTTGCAATGATCTACCAAGATTCATGACAGGGTTATAAATGCTATGTGATGCCTCAATTTAATATGATTTATAAGGCCATTATTAAGCAGTGCTTATGCCACCCTTTATAAAGAACAGGTTTATGTCATATTTGTAAAGTACTTAAGTAAAAATACTTCAAAATACTACTTGAGATCGTTTGTTAGGGGTACCTGTACTTTACTATGAATACTTTTGACTACTTTTACTTCACTACATTCCTAAATAATACATTGTACTTTTTACTCCATACATTTTCCCTGACAACCAAAAGTACTCAGTATATTTTGAATGCTTAGCAGTACAGGAAAATGGTCAAATTCACGCACTTATTAAGAGAACACATGGTCATCCCTACTGCCTCTGGTCTGGCGGACTCACTAAACACAAATGCATCTTCTGTTAATAATATTTGTGTGTTGGAGTGTGACCCTGGCTATCCATACATTTTAAAAACAAGAAAATGCTGCCATCTGCTTTGCTTAATATAAGACATTTTAAATTATTTATACTTTTACTTTTAGCAATTACATTTACTTTTGATAATTAAGTATATTGTAACGGGTGTCGTAATCCTCCTCCTCAAACGAGGAGAGGAGAGAAGGATCGAAAGACCAAAATGCAGCGGGTTGTGAATACATAATGAATTTTAATAAACAAGACGAAACTAAACACACGAAGAACACTTGATACTTTACAAAACAACAAAACGAAGTAAACAGACCTGGACACGAACTTACATACAACGTGAAGAACGCACGAACAGGAACAGACTACAAATACCTAACGACAATGAAACAGTCCCGTATGGTGCGCACATACACTGACAAAGAAGACAATCACCCACAAACAGTGAGAACACCCTACCTTAATATGACTCTCAATTAGAGGAAAACGCAAAACACCTGCCTCTAATTAAGAGCCATACCAGGCAACCCAAAACCAACATAGAAACAGAAAACATAGACTGCCCACCCAAAACTCACGCCCTGACCATCACACACATACAAAACAACAGAAAACAGGTCAGGAACGTGACATATATTTAAAACTGAACACTTTTAGACTTTTACTCAAGTAGTATTTTACTGGCTGACTTTCACTTTTACTTGAGCAACTTTCTATTAAGATATCTACACTTTTACTCAAGTATGACAATTGGGTACTTTTCCACCACTGCATTTAACATACGTGGTTATGTCACCCAGTTATGCCACATTTATGAACCCTTTATAAAGCATGATTATAGTGATTATAGATTATTTGTAACATATTTATGTAGTGTTTATGAAGGCTTTATGAAGCCTTTATAAGCTGCATTTCATTTAAAGCGGGACCGGGACTTCCTATGGGTTAAGGAAGGATCACATAATTCCATCCAGGTCATCAGGAGGGGTCAGCCAATGAATTATACTCATGAGCAAATGTTCCAAAACAGCAGGTGGCTTTATACAGTAACTGTTCAAACAACACACTCCAGGTGGCAGTTTGTTAACCAATTAGTAGTAGAAGAAAATGGACTACTTCAAAACGGAGAGGGCCTCAATGGCGTTGCCTATGCTCTCACAGATGGCATAATAAAACAGATACAATGTTGCGTCCTCTATCTCTATGAGACTCACACAAGCACACACACAAACACACTTAAGGCTTGGCACCGTGGCACAAAGACAGTGTGAGGTTGGCACAGGCCAGAGGGAGTGGTGGTGCTGAGAGGAGCTGTAGATCTGATGAGGTTGAATATGCCCTATGGTAATGGATGATTCATTAATCACTACCAATAACAACGGAGAGAGTAGGTACAGTATTTTGCCTACATATCAAATGGCACCCTATTCCCTATACAGTGCACTTGTTTTGGTCAGGCCTGCTAAGGCTCTGGTCAAAAGTAGTGCACTATGTAGGGAGTAGGTTGCCATTTGAGACATATCATCTTTCTCTTCAGTACTAAACCACCGAACACTTGAATGATGAGCCAGGACAGGAGTTAGTAAGACTGTTTTTGGCAATATGAGCACTTAGCTTCAAAACCACAAGGTACATAAGCCGGTACTTCCTGATATTGATGGTGAATGTTGTAACATACACTGTTTGTTGCATTATGCATGTTAGAACAATCCTCAATGCAACGTTGAAATGCTAACTGGACTACTGCTTCAACAGTTGTGATACAGGATTCCAGACAGTGTGTGCGTCCAAAATGGCACCATATTCCCTACATAACGCATTACTTTTGACCCTGTGGGCCATGGTCAAAAGTAGTGGACTCAATAGGGAATATGGTGCCATTTGTGACACAGTCAGTATAGTCATGAGTTGATGACTGCATCTCCAGACCTCTTGAGGTAGACGACACATGAATATGCCATTCACATCAATTAATATGCCATTCACATCAATATGCCCCCCGAACACTGCAGAGAACAATAGTATTGTGCAATAGTCCATCTCCTAGTATCTATCCAATGACAGGTATGACTAATGAATACATAAACACCCACCGGCATCAAAACAAAAGCCTAATGATGAAGAGGAGAATGGAGAGGAATAGTTTATAACAGAGTAACGTGCACTAGTCACTCACGGACAGTCAATAACACACACGCACACACACACGGGAGATGCAGAGTGTAGTTAAGTCTGAAGGATGTACTGATAAGGATGTACTGTCTGAAGGAGATTGACATAACCCCCCCCCCCCCCGCCACAACCAATGAGATTATTCTCTACAATAATTTCCATAGTGTGTGGCTATGCTTGTCATGAAATACATGATAATTCAACATCAAACTAAATGTAATTGCACTATTACCATTAAATTAAGTGGTTATTATTACGTCCCCAAACATGTGATTTATACAATATGTATGATTGAACACACAGGTCAATTATTAATAAGTTCCAATCAAACAACACCTTCTTATGGGGAGGTTTCATGACCTTCAAATTCCATTTTTCATAATATACCATACGTTTCTCACAGCCATAAATAGCTTTTCACTGAGCAACTGCATTATATAATAGAATACACAGTATAGTTTACAACAGCCACTCGATGCACCATATATTATCCTGATCGATTTACAGTCTAATAACATAGACAGTACATGGGGCTCCAGGAGGCTCATATTAAAGTTGCAATGCAGCTGTTTTTATCTCAATATCAAATCATTTATGGGTAACAATTAAGTACCTTAATGTGATTGTTTTCAATTAAAGTGGTCCCCCAAAAAAATAGCTTCTTAGAAAAGAGGAATTTCTCAGGCAAGAATTTTGCTAGGACTGTCTTGGAGTGGGAAACTGAAAACTAGCTGTTATTGGCAGAGAGGTTTGGAACTTATTGGTTTATTAACTCATTTATGATGTCACCAGGCCGGTTCAAAACGCCATCCCACCAAAACAAGCTGAAATCTCTGGCGGTCATTTCAAACAGCTCTTACACTAAAAGGGCATTATTAATCTTTTAAAACATTTCACAGTATTATTCCAACCTCATAGTGTGACTTTCTGGCAGACGGCAGCAAACCTAAAGAGTTGATCTCGAGAGAATAGAAAATAACTCAATTAAAGTCATTAGGATTTACAGTCTTTTAAACTGCAGGGTGATTGGAGGGAAGATCATTTGTTTTGACATCTCCTCTGTGAGTTGTGTAATGGTTTGGACTCACAGGAAGTTATAGTACAGAAATGGGTAGAAATGGCTACCAATCTCCTTCCCACCAAAAAACATGTCATATGGTTGGTAGTCACCGGATGTAACCTCATTTAAGACACACCATTGGTATGATGAGAAAAATGATGGTCTGGCTTAGTTTAGCTGCAAATGAAGAAAAAAAAACTGTATTTATTAACTTCAATAATCTCAAGGTCAGAGATAATCATTACAGTTTCTGCTCCACCAACCTGAACGTTAATCCACATCTCCCCAGGCCAGAGTCAGGACCCATACAGGCGTCCAAGTCGCTGCCTGTGCTGAGCCGAGCCAGACGGTTTGTCTGTCACAGCCAGGGAGAAAATAAATAACATGGCTATGCCTCTCTATCTCTCCTCCCACCCTCCTTCCCTCCACTCCACCCAAGGCTTTCTTAACGGTAATCTATAAAGTCATCTAGATAATACACAGGAATTTGTTTTCTTGGATGTGAATCAGAATAGACATGATTATGATTCTCATTGCAGGTATCAAAACACCCTCAGTGTGTTAACAACTCCTTCCCCAGCCCGCCCTCTGTGTTTCAATGCAAACCAGTGAGTCAGTCAGGCCAAAGCACAATCATGGTAGTGTAGAGTAGCACAGGATACCTAAGGCGACTCCCAGATAGCAGCATGTACTTTTAATAATATCTTGTTAGGAGGAGAAAGGCTACGTTCCAAATGGCACCCTATTCCCTGTTAAACTGCACTACTTTTGACCAGAGGCCCCTCCTCTCTCAGTCTCACGTGCTGATAACATAGAACACATTCTGCTTCACCTCAGGGTAGACACAGGCAGAACCACAGAGAGATGTGTCTGTGCATTGTAAAAACTAACGAGAGGGAGGGAGGGAGGGAGGGAACAAATGAAAGGGACAGAGAGAGCAAGTGAAATCTCTCTCAGCTTTTCCCAGTGTGACCTGTTGATTGTTAACACTCGTTAATGAGGACATCGTTATCGTTAGCAGAGCCTGTTATGATGTCACCACCACTGGTTACCAGGGACTACCTGTGAGGTGTTGAAACACATCGCGGCGATGTACACTGCCTAGGATGTGTCCCAAATGCACCCTATCCCCTATAAAGTGCACTACCTTTGACCAGAACCCCATGGGTTCCTGCCTCTTCAACCAGCAGCGCCTACCGATTAACCTTCTCTCCCCGTGGATCTCATTATCACACTACTAACGTCAGTCTAACGTCAGTCTAATGTCAGTCAGTATTTTCCATGTTTATCCTCCTCTTTAAGAGCATACTACTATGCCTTTGAGATCCCATTATCTGAGTCTCAAATGACACCTTATTCCCTATTTTGTGCACTACTTTTGACATACTTTGTGCACTATATTTTATTTTATTTTAACGTTATTTTACCAGGTAAGTTGACTGAGAACACATTCTCATTTGCAGCAACGACCTGGGGAATAGTTACAGGGGAGAGGAGGGGATGAATGAGCCAATTGTAAACTGGGGATTATTAGGTGACCATGATGGTTTGAGGGCCAGATTGGGAATTTAGCCAGGACACCGGGGTTAACACCCCTACGATAAGTGCCATGGGATCTTTAATGACCTCAGAGAGTCAGGACACCCGTTTAACGTCCCATCCGAAAGACGGCACCCTACACAGGGCAGTGTCCCCAATCACTGCCCTGGGGCATTGGGATATTTTTTAGACCAGAGGAAAGAGTGCCTCCTACTGGCCCTCCAACACCACTTCCAGCAGCATCTGGTCTCCCATCCAGGGACTGACCAGGACCAACCCTGCTTAGCTTCAGAAGCAAGCCAGCAGTGGTATGCAGGGTGGTATGCTGCTGGCTATATAGGGAAAAGGGTGCCATTTCAGAATCACACACAGCCTCCTCATTGCAGTATCCAGCTCCATGGTAATATCAAACCAGTGGTAGTGTCACAACTAGAGACTGACTCTCTGAGAAGAAAGGAAGGAACAGAACCATACTCTTATTTCCTGTCGTAGGTGGAAGTAGGGAGGCTGACTTTGATTCAGCCAATGGTTTCCAAGGAAGTGGAGTTGATTTGTATACAGTACCAGTCAACCCAATTGAGATGGTTTGGAATGAGTCGGACCGCAGAGTGAAGGAAAAGCAGCCAACAAGTGCTCAGCATATGTGGGAACTCCTTCAAGACTGTTGGAAAAGCATTCCAGGTGAAGCTGGTTGAGAGAATGCCAAGAGTGTGCAAAGCTGTCATCAAGTCAAAGGGTGTCTACTTTGAAGAATCTCAAATATAACATATCTTTTGATTTGTTTTTAACACTTTTTTGGTTACTACATGATTCCATATGTGTTATTTCATAGTGTTGATGTCTTCACTATTATTTTACAATGTAGAAAATAGTAAAAAATAAAGTAAAACTCTTGAATGAGTAGGTGTGTCCAAACTTTTGACTAGTACTGTCTATCATTTCAGCAAGCCATGACACCCACCATCTCAGATTTTTCTGAAATAATTTCCGTTGTCAGAAACAGACAAGATGAGCAATCCTGCAATATTATTTTTGTTGAAATATAATTGGATATCTGAGAAATTATGCTAATTGTTGCACCCAAATTGGCCATTTTAATTTATAGGTTTCTTATAATATTCAATAAATATAGTACCAAACATCCAATTTGGACCAAACATTTTTCTAACAATGAGTAAGACAAGAGGAATCCAGAGAAATAGTCCAAAGCTACCCACGGACTCCCCACACATCCCACACCAACCCCACGCCAACAACGAGAATACAGTATAAGTTATCTATGTCTGACAAGCAGTATGGAGCCTCGTCACGGATTATTGTTTCTTCATCCTATGTAAATCTCAGTGAATTTGGTGATTTGATTTATTTATGATAAATGAGTCATTGCAGTTGTTAGGTTTATGTCTCAGATAATACTTTGTTAGTTAATATCTCAGATATGACATTATAGTTCAACAAATGTTGCAGGACTGTTTATAGCAACAGAAACAATTTCAGAACAATCAGAGATAGTGGGTGTTGAAATCATCTTTCTTGTATTTTTTTTGGTGGAATGACCCTTAGGCTGATAACTGAAGAGCACATGCCAAACCTATTTCAGCCTGTGCAGCTAAAATATATATAGAAAGAGAGAGAGAGAGCGCAAGCGATGGGAAGGGAAGGAGATGGTTTATGCAGACATGGGCACCATGCAGCATGTCCCCCATACAACACAGAGGCATGACATGTATTTATTCATGACATTAGGCCTTGACTCTCTCGCTCTCCACTCTGTGGGGGATTTCACCATGGCCCACTCCGGGAAAATGCTTCTCATCAGAAGTCTCACTATTGAGCATAAAAGTCAGTCCTAGACAGGACAACACTATGGGGTCCAGCTACTGTATCCTTCAAGCAGAAAATCATACAATTCAACAGGGACATGAAATGTGGGCTATTTGAGATGATAGTGTCAAATGATAGCTGAGGAGCTGAGAAAAATAGGGTCCATTTTCTGTGCGCTTGTAACTGTGTTCCCCTGTTTACCATGAACAGGGTATTCGATGAAAATGTTGATGTGGATATCACACAGTAGAGGCATCTCTCTCTCTCTCTCTCTCTCTCTCTCTCTCTCTCTCTCTCTCTCTCTCTCTCTCTCCTCTCTCTCTCTCTCTCTCTCTCTCTCTCTCTCTCTCTCTCTCTCTCTCTCTCTCTCTCTCTCTCTCTCTCTCTCTCTCTCTCTCTCTCTCTCTCTCTCTCTCTCTCTCTCTCTCTCTCTCTCTCTCTCTCTCTCTCTCTCTCTCTCTCCTTGTCTGTCTGTCTGTCTGTCTGTCTGTCTGTCTGTCTGTCTGCCTGTCTGCCTGTCTCTCTGTCTCTCTGTCTCCAACCATCCCTGTCTATATTAAAAATGACTGTGTGGGGCCTGGCTTTGGCCAGGGGACACTCAACCCTGGTGGCCCCCCTCTCAACCCCCCCCCCCCCCCCCCCCCCCCCCCCCACAGATGGAGAAATCACAACAACAGCACAACAGCTGTCTCTCTCTCTCCTCTCCCAGTGACTGACTCAGACCCTAACATAATCCATAGCTGCTTGAGTCTGAGTCTCTCATTGAAGCTGGTCAGGAGAGAGTTTAAAACAAATAACTGAAAGTGTGGACCCCAGAGCAGTGCTGGTGATTGAGGAGAGTGATCAGCCATGTTGGGGCCTGGAGGCTGTGAAGAGGTGACTTCTGGGGTGCTGGCCTTCTAGGCAGAGTTGCAAAGAAAAAGCCATATCTCAGACTGGCCAATAAAAATAGAAGATTAAGATGGGCAAAATGACACAGACACTGGACAGAGGAATTCTACCTAGAAGGCCAGCATCCCGGAGTCGCCTCTTCACTGTTGACGTTGAGATTGGTGTTTTGTGGGTACTATTTAATGAAGCTGCCATTTGAGGACTTGTGAGGCGTCTGTTTCTCAATCTAGACACTCTAATGTCCTTGTCCTCTTGCTCAGTTGTCCACCGGGGCCTCCCACTCCTCTTTCTATTCTGGTTAGAGCCAGTTAGCACTGTTCTGTGAAGGGAGTAGTACACAGCGTTGTACGAGATCTTCAGTTTCTTGGCAATTTCTCGCATGGAATAGCCTTAATTTCTCAGAACAAGAATACACTAACGAGTTTCAGAAGAAAGTACTTTGTTTCTGGCCATTTTGAACCTGTAATCGAACCCACAAATGCTGATGCTCCAGATACTCAACTAGTCTAAAGGCCAGTTTTATTGCTTCTTTAATCAGGACAACAGTTTTCAGCTGTGCTAACATAATTGCAAAAGGGTTTTCTAATGATCAATTAGCCTTTTAAAATGGTAAACTTGGATTAGCTAACACAACATGCCATTGGAACACAGGAGTGATGGCTGCTGATAATGGGCCTCTGTACGCCTATGCAGATATTCCATAAAAAATCTGCCGTTTCCAGCTACAATAGTCATTTACAACATTTACTCTGTGTACACTGCATTTCTGATCAATTTGGTGTTATTTTAATGGACAAAAAATGAGCTTTTCTTTCAAAAACAAGTGACCCCAAACTTTTGAAAGGTAGTGTATGCTTAAAACATATGAGGTAGGCTATGGTCACACCGGTAATAGATCCGTTGTTGTATTACTAGTGAAGCACAGCTGAGTGAGTACACATTTCAATCATTTGCTTTTCATTTTACTGGGCTGATGTTGCCTACATCTGATGGTCAGTCTCAACGTCCCTCCGCTGTCCTTTTCGTCCGCTGACACTGACCAAAAAGGGACACCATCTTCCAGCTGATGGCCAAACTCATGTCACACCCCATTATTCTTATTTTTTTGTATTTTTTTTTACCGCATTATTTCTGCCTCATGCACAAATTCATGCTGTTACTCCTAACGAACAGAGTGAGTTAAATATTCCTCGATATTAAAAAAGACCCAAGCTGCTAATAATAGCAACGCAAGCCTTCGATACACTTTCCTACTCATTCATTACAGCTGCAGGGCTTGTTGTAGCGCTGAGTGGACGAAGGAAGACCGCACATTTTATGACTTATAAAAGTGTTGAATACAAAGTGTTGACAGCGCTGAGTAAGAACTTAAACATGAACTCACTCATAAAAACAGAAGCTCTTTGCTATATTCGTTGACAGTCTCTCTCTAGTCGTGGTTTTAAACATTTTGAAATCTCACAGTATCAACTTTGCTGAAGCTTTTCTTTTGCGCTTCCTACTTTACTGCAGATACGGTAACCTGACCCATCCAATTGGCCATCGGTAGGACTATATAGCACTTGATTTGCTCTCTGGGCCCGCCGGGAAGACAGAGTTTGTACCCTCAGACACATGAAATGGTTAAAAGTCCAGGAATGCTGGACTTTATTATTATTTATTTTTTTACAGAAATGTTTTGCAATCGACGAGGAATGCCTTGGAGATCGACCAGTCGATCGCGATCGACCTGTTGGTGACCACTGATATAGGGAATTTGAGATGTGTATTTCATCTTCAGTTTCCTGCTACAGTCCTCTGAGAGCTGATGAGGCGCATGAAAAACATTTTCCAATCCAACAACAGATCCACTAATGTCTCCCTCGTGGAGAAATAATGGTCATTCTCGAAACCCCATGATGACAGGGGAAAACTGGGTTAAGCTTAAACAAGTCATGAATCTTCCATTTGAGCATTTTCACAGAGAAGTGATTCCATCCTCACCACTTGTCTACTGTTTTATTAAGACTTCTTCCAGTTGAGTTTCCTACCGTGTTTCTGTCCCCCATTATCCATCCAGGCTTCATGGGGTTTGGGTATCATCATTAAATAGTCATTGTGAGGTGAACAGGCAGGGAGGGAAGCATGGAGTGATGGAAGGAGGGGAGGGAATCAGAGAGGCAGGCAGAGAGGCAAGCAGGGGAGGGAGGTAGGAAAGCAGGGAAGGAGGCAGGCAGGCAGGCAGTCAGGGAGGGAGGTTGTTATTATGTATGAGAAGCACAGCATTGCTCAGGCACCCAGTGTGCCAGCACTCCTAATGATGAAAACGGTCCAAGGAGGCAGCGTACCATGCTGAATGTCGGTCCTATCCTGAGCCACCTTGCCCCCTAGAGAGAGCGAGATCTCTGCATGTCCTTGTCACTCCATCTCTTCCTCTATTTCTCTCTCTCTCTGCATGTCATCGTCTCTCCATCTCTTTCTGTCAATGTGTCAAGACTGAGACAAGCTCACCTATCAGAATGGCACAAGGCCAGTTGACCTGAATGTTGGATAAAGTGACCCGACTGATCACCATCAGGACAATAAGAAGGCAGTGTTTTACAAGTGTGAACAATAAACACTTAAATGGGCAGAAATGACCTGTTAAGATGACTGGATATTGCCAACACGTTCTCCCTGTGTGAGTGTGAATGCTTGTGATTGTATGTCCTTCAAAACCACACTGACTCATTCCCTCTCAAAAAACACATCTCTCGCGGCACATTCAGATTGTAAAGCATGGATTTATGAATGAGTATAGACTATTTATTTATGTTATAATAAGTGGGTTTAATCACGAGTGTCAGAGACGCTGATTTGGAACGTTCCTCTCAGTGTGTAGCACCCACCCACCCACGTGCCCACCCACCCACACCCACACCCACACCCACACACACACACACACACACACACACACACACACACACACACACACACACACACACACTCCCACAGGCATCCCCCCATCATTGTGATTTATGAGCAACATTAAAGACAATCATGTTGGGCTGTTCCTTGTCCTTTGTAATGCGGCCGGGCCTCTGTGTGAAATATAGCACGTTGAATGCTGAGCGCTAGCTCCTTTTTCATTCATATACACTTCACTATGTTAGCTGGGAGAACACACACAAACACACACAGACACTGGAGGTAAACAGCTAGACTGCTGCTTCACTTGCTAATTGCTCCAGCTGTGATTTAAGGCACGACATACACACATCTACGCCACATCACCCGGGCACCATGTCTAGCCCCTCGGGTGTGTCTGAGTTAGGCTTACAGTTCACATACACAACACTCTACAATAGATGGAACTAACAGAGAAGCTTAGTAGTAGACTTTAACTAGACAAAACTTTGGTCAGTCCTGTCATGTCTTTGCATACTTTCATCTGTCCAAGCATTTGAAAGAGAGGAGAAGCAGTTCATCTAGCTCACTGTCATTTCTTTGAAACACACACATACAGGACTAGAATATGCATTGCATGTGAAGCACCAGGAGAGTAGACACCTGAATCATTGATCCGTGACATACATCCTCGCAGAATTCCGAGGGAGACGAGAGAGGTTGAATCACCCAAGGGCAGGAGAAGGAGAGGTGTGAGATGAGAGAGGAGGGGGGGTAGAAGATAATTGGAGAGCGAGAGAGACAGCAAGAGAGGTGGAGTGGAGAGAGACAAGAAGGCAAACAGAGGGAGATGGAAATGAAAATGATCCAAGGACAAGGCTCTGCCAGTGTCCTTGTGCAGGGGATCAGAACCCAGAGCGAGCTGACAGGGCTGGGGAGAGATCTACAGGGATCAGTTGCTAAGAGAGATCAGCTCCTGGAGGAATCAGCTCGGAGAGATCAGTGATGGGGAGGCATCAGCCACTGGGGCCAGGCCTCTGTAGTGTTCACGCTCCAACCTCTCAGACATCAGTATCTGTAGCCCCCCCCCCCAAAAAAAAATACAGAGTGCAGATATTCTGCCATCATCTCTCCTCTCTCTCAGATCTACAGCTGAGAGGATCAGCTTTTAAAAACAACATCTCTGTCCTCACTCTCTCAGACGAGAAAAATCTGCACAGGCTACAAACATCCCCCCCCCCCCCCCATCATGTGCCAGTGAAGACCCAATTAAGCATCGCTCATGACAAATCCCCAGCAAGTCATGAAAGGAGGTATATATTTCTCTGTCACCCTAACATAAACTCACCAAAAGGAAAAACAGATCAGAGCGAGATGAGGGAGGAGAAGAGAAAACATTTCACCTAACACACAGAACCACATGTCTAGAGCTGAGGGAACAGAAGTATAGTCCTGGCTTTTAATTGGTTGGCTTTGAAAAGGAATTCAGTGGCATAATTCAACAATTTCCCCCTCATCGTTTTTGTGGAATGGAATGAGCATGTCCACATCAGCGAACAGGGCACACACACAAACACGCACAATTCACTTCAGCGGCCCGGGCACTCACCGGATATGAAAGGTCAATTTCTATGTGATTACATGGTAAGTTCAGCGCATGGGTGAGCAGACTAGTAATGAGTATTACTATATGATCATTTACATACTGTACCACAAGAGAGGAGAAAAATAAGAGAAAAGGTTTCCCCCTATGCATTTCTAACAGCTGCATTACTGCAGTGCGCACCATGCTCTGCATTTAAACCCAACTCATTTACGTATACAGTACATTGTACAGTAAATTCTATAGAGAACCCTTGTTTTGTAACTTGGATGTTAAATATTCCTTCCATTCTACAAAATTCATTATTTTTCCCCACTTGAGCTGTTTGATAAAACAAAATGGGATCACAATGTTCTCAGATCTTCCTACGTTGTTCGTCTTCTCATGACTTCAATTTCCATCCCTTTGAGAATCAACGTACAGTCTAGTTAGCATACTTCCGCTCTGATTGATCAAAGGAATCGCTTCCAGTACAGAAATACCAACACAGTGGTAATCAAAGTTGGAAAACAAAAACCTAAAGAAGAAGATGACAAAAGTTAGCGAATGCAGAGTGCAATTAAAAAGAGTGAAGCGTGTCTAGTGTTGATTATGACCTAAACTCATAGTCATCAGACAGAGCAGACGCTTACTGTACTGGGACATTTCTTTACACATTGTCCCTTCCAGCACGGTGGTGAACGTGTAACCAGGGCAGCCCAGAACAGCTAGACTTAGCTCGGTTCGTCCCTATAGTGTGGATCCGACATATACAGTATGAGCTAATAAGAGTGTGCGAGGAGAGTCTTGGTTCCCAGGGACTGTTCCATTAGAGGGCAAGGATGGCCGTGGAGGAAGCTGCTACATTTAATTAGGTCCTTAACAAGCCACTTTATGAATTCAGTCATGTTTGGAGTCCTCTCTCTGAGACGCTGCTGTGTGAAAGACACCGGTGGATCACATTTCACTCCAACAAGATTTGAGATTCAATTAGTTCCATGCTCTCCCTGCTCCCTTTACAACTTCTACTACACACACATCCCGTGTGAACATTCCAAACCAAATTATTCCTTGGCCCTCTGATGGAAATACACTGGTGTCAGATTACATTTGCATTGAGTGGTCAGAGGAAAGAAGAGCTGGACATGTCCCCCTGGTCTCTAAGCCGCCAACACACACACACACGCACACGCACACGCACACGCACACGCACACGCACTCGCACACACACACACACACACACACACACACACACACACACACACACACACACACACATACACACCACCCCTCTTAGTGTCTGATATTGCGGCTACAGTCACTGACCTCTCTCTTCGCCCTCCCCTCTCTCCTTAATCCAATGCCGGATGCTTTCTAAAAGCATGTCCCCAAATCGTCAATAAGACCTTTCCTGTGACACGCAATCACACGCGTTCAGACGAATGCACATACACACACAAATCTGCGCTTAGCCTAACCACCCAATATATGTTTTGTTTTGTTTCATTGTGACAGTGGTTGGTTATCTCCCGGGGTGGTGAATTGTGTTCATTGTCCCGCCTCCACTGCTGTGTCTCTGCTCTGTGACTGGCAGGGGGATAACAGGATGTCACACACAGAGGACATATTTGGTCCTTTTTCAAGGTTTTCAAGGTTTGACTTCAGCCCAAAATGACCCCCTTTAAAGCTCAAGGATCAGTCGGCTTTGAAGAGGGAGGGAAATATTCTCAAATATGTTTTTGACAGGGTGAAAACGGGATCCTCTTCTTAAGGACAATACCTACTATGAGATGAGATTTCTCTTAGTGGTGGATCCCAGTGAGAGGAAGAGTGGAAGGCTGTTGCTGTTACATCAATAAACCCAATGCAAATTTGGCATGTCATTAATTCTCAGTTTATACACAGAAATACTCACTCACAATAACACGTCCGGTACGTCATGTCAAACACATATTAGTAGGAAACCATGCTGGTCATTTATGACTATTTGAACATCTTGGCCATGTTCTGTTATAATCTCCACCCGGCACAGCCAGAAGAGGACTGGCCACCCCTCATAGACTGGTTCCTCTCTAGGTTTCTTCCTAGGGAGTTTTTCCTAGCCACCGTGCTTCTACACCTGCATTGCTTGCTGTTTGGGGGTTTAGGCTGGGTTTCTATACAGCACTTTGAGATATCAGCTGATGTAAGAAGGGCTATATAAATAAATTTGCTTTGATATCATACAAATATGTTGTACTCAACAGCCATTTGTGATGTTACAGTATTTTGGTGCTAAGTTGAGTCCTTTTTCTCTTCCTCTAACATAAGCTGGTGGTTATTCTTCTAAATGGGTTGTAGCTTGATCCTGACTGAACTAGGGTAGGTTTAATACCTTGGCCAATCTTTTATGGGACATTATGATAAGTGAGGCATGACATGAACCACAATTATTTCTCTGAGATGAGATTCTGCAGCTGTCAGTGCCTGCTTATGGGAACGCCTAATTGCTATTGATGGGTAAACTGTGTGTGTAATAATACAGGTAGAGTTAGGCACACCTCAGGGCAGCGGTCTAGGCCCCTTACTTTTTTCTATTTTTATGAATTACCTGCCACAGGCACTGAGTAAAGTCTGTGTGTCTATGTATGCTGATGACTCAATATTATACACATCAACTACAACACTAAACAAAGAGCTGCAGTCAGTTTTAGAATGGGTGTAAGCTAGTCCTGTCACGAACGTCGTAATCCTCCTCGTCTGAGGAGGAGCAAGGATCGGACCAAAGCGCAGCGTGGTTTGAATACATACTTGAATTTATTTAACAAAGACGAAACGAAAAACACTTGACAAACTAACAAAACAACAAACGAACGAACGTGAAGCTATACTACGACAAGTGCAGACACAGGCAATTTACGTAATGACATAGACAATAACCCACAACCCACAATACAAAACAGACTACCTAAATATGGTTCCTAATCAGAGACAACACAAAACACCCGCCTCTGATTGAGAACCATGTCAGGCAAACTAGAAAACCCCACATAGAAACAGACAACATAGAACTGCCCACCCCAACTCACGCCCTGACCATACTAACTAAAGACAAAACAAACGAAAATAAAGGTCAGAACGTGACAAGTCCTAAATATTTCAAAAACTAAAAGCATCGTGTTTCGGACAAATCATTCACTAAGCCCTAATCGTCAACCAAATCTTGTGATGAATAATGTGGAAATTGAACAAGTTGAGGAGACTGAACTGTTTGGAGTAACACTGGATTGTAAACTGTCATGGTCAAAACATATTGATGCAATGGTAGCTAAGATGGGGAGAGGTCTGTCCGTAATAAAGCGCCATTCTGCTTTCTTTACATCTCTATCAACAAAACAAGTCCTACAGGCCCTAGTTTTACGCCACCTGGATTACTGCCCAAACATATGGTCAAGTGTCACAAAGAGGGACAAAGGCAAATTACCGTTGGCCAAGAACAAAGCAGCACGGCTGGCCCTTAAATGTACACGGAGAGCTAACGTCAATAACATGCATGTCAATCTCTCCTGGCTCAAAGTGGAGGAGAGTGCATGTCTTTGTGAGAGGTATTGACATGTTGAAAGCCCCGAGATGTCTGTTCAAAAGACTAGCCCACAGCTCGGACACCCATGCATACACCACAAGACATGCCACCAGGGGTCTCTTCACAGTCCAGAACATACTCTGGGAAATGCACAGTACTACATAGAGCCATTGAGATATGGAACTCTATTCCACATCAGGTAACTCAAGCAAGCAGTAGAAACTGATAAAAAACAGATAAAACTACAACTTATGGAACATCACGGCTCGTGAAGAGACACAAACACAGGCAACACAGGTGCGCAAACACGCACTCTACACACATGTACATTGTATTGTTGTTGTATTGTGGTATTATACATTATGTATTATACATTATGTATTGCAGAAATGTAATGATAGACTAGTGGTCTAATAATGTGTTGTTATATTGCTTTGTTTCTTGGCAGAAGCTAATGGGGATCCTTTATAAATAAAAAAATATGCAAATGTGTGTCGGTGTTACAATACTAATGTGTCACGTTCCTGACCTGTTTTCTTTTGTCTTGTATTTATTTAGTTGGTCAGGGCGTGAGTTGGGTGGGTTTGTCTATGTGTGATTTTCTATGTTGGGATTTTGTGTTCGGCCTGGTATGATTCTCAATCAGAGGTAGCTGTCAATCGTTGTCCCTGATTGAGAATCATACTAAGGCAGCCGGGGTTTCACTTGTGTTTTGTGGGTGTTTGTATCTCGTGTCAGTGTTCGTGCCACACGGGACTGTTTTCGGTTTTGTCACGTTTGTTGTTTCTTTGTATTTGTAAGTGTTCAGTTTTGATTAAATCAATATGAGCACTAACAACTCTGCGTTTTGGTCCGACCCTTACTCCTTCTCCTCATCCGAGGAGGAGGAATTAGACAGCCGTTACATAATGACCAAACCGGCTTACCACAATCAGAAGTGACGACGCCCACGCAACCATATGGGGTCATATGGAATGCATACATAACATAGTGTATACAACAGATCCCATAACATCACGCTACATCATGCCAAGGCACGCTAACTATTTAGCTACTCTCCTTCTGCCAACAACACCCTCCTATTATCTGCCTTTGTGGCACGGAATCTTACATCCACCATCCAACCTTCCCCCCACGCGCTACCTCCCTCCCTCCTACTTTTTCTTCACTCTCCCCTCCTGCTCCTTTTTTTCCCTCCACCTCCTCCTCTTCCCCCTATTATGTGGCACCACAGTTCACTCCAGTGCACACCATTCCTGTCTCTCGCTCCGTCTGTCTTTCTCTCCCTCTCTCTCTCTCTCCGTCCGGCAGCTGCCTGCTCCTTTTACCACAACCCAGGATGCATTAGTTCAGCACCCATGAAAGGAGCGGGTCTTGAGCACGCAAGCCTGATGCACACACACACACACATCTCACACACAGAAAGACATCACACACCTCCATACACACATACATACCCATGCTCAAGGGCCGATTCACATACAATACAGTACACACTTCCCTACGCAGACACACACAAAGACAGCGAGATGGGAGATGAGAGGGAGATGGAAGATAGGCATTCGGAGAGGTCAGCCAATCAGAGGGAAGAGGAACAACACCTCATTAAGGTTGTAAATGGAGCCGTTGTGCCATTCAAATCAGACAGGAATAGATACTGGATGGCTGCATGGAGGCAGCATAGCGACATGCTAACAGGGTTAACAAGGCCCCGGGTGGGGCTGTGGAGGTCTAAACAACCCTGATAAGATCCGAAGGTAATGATGTGCATCCCAAATGGCACCCTATTCCTATAGGGCTCTGGTCAAAAGCAGTGCACTATATAGGGAATAGGGTGCCAATTGAGACGCATACATGATCACAGTCATGCTATCTGGGAGTAGAGGACATGAGACGCACCATGGTTATTAGAATAATGGCTGGATGGATATATGTCCACCGGACAATGGGCTCGTCATATAGTACAACAACAGTGAAATGAAAATACTATAGTCCTCCCTTAAGGGGATTTCTATCCCCTTCCATGACCATTTCTGCCCTTTTGATAGGAATAACCTATTAATTACTGCATCAAATATGCAAACATGATATCATGTGCTGCAGAAGATCATTTTACATTCAATAACAGAAGCTATTTTACTGTGAGGGTTCTTTGATTCCTGCTTAAGCAGTCAAATTTCTCTCCTCCTCTTCCCCTCTCTATCTCGCTCTTCTTTTCTCTGCAATATCACACTACTTTCCACTGGCCCTGGCTTTAATGCACTACCAATCAGGCTGTCCATTAAGCGTGTGCACTGCATGTTCATCAGGCGCCACGTCCTTAGCTTTGCATGCAGATGAGCTCAAATTGCAGTGTATTGCAAACTCCTTCAAATCTCCTTAGGGGGAGTAGATGTGTGTGTGTGTGTGTGTGTGTGTGTGTGTGTGTGTGTGTGTGTGTGTGTGTGTGTGTGTGTGTGTGTGTGTGTGTGTGTGTGTGTGTGTGTTTGTGTGTGTGTGTGTGTGTGTGTGTATTTATCTGTGTGTTTGTGAAAGGATTGTGTGTGTGTGTGTGTGTGTGTGTGTGTGTGTGTGTGTGTGTGTGTGTGTGTGTGTATTTATCTGTGTGTTTGTGAAAGGATTGTGTGTGTGTGTGTGTGTGTGTGTGTGTGTGTGTGTGTGTGTGTGTGTGTGTGTGTGTGTGTGTGTGTGTGTGTGTGTGTGTGTGTGTGTGTGTGTGTGTGTGTGTGTGTGTGTGTGTGTGTGTGTGTGTGTGTGTGTGTGTGTGTGTTTATATGTGTGTCTGTGTCAGGGAGGCTTATTGGTTTGATGTGCTGAAGGCCTGTTCCATGCAAATTAGCACCCAGGGATTAGGGCTAAAGCCAATCAGGTTGCATGTGTGGTCATCATGATGAAGTCTGGTCATGCCATTGGCTGATGATGATTCTAAGCTGTTTTGTATGCAACAGGAATATTGCTTATGATGTGCTGGTGAACTGGATGGACATGCTATCTCTCTCTGTGTATGAAACTCCTCAATTTTCAGTGAGTGTCAGACAAAAACATCCAAAAAATAAACTGACATTACATCGAACATATCTCTCACTTTTTTGTTGTTGTTCTCTCCCTCCAATTTTCTCTCTCTTCGAATATTTGTCAGCTCTCTCCGTCTCCCTCTCTATCACTTCATATTTGACTCTTCCCCTTTCTCTAGCTTGGCATTTTATTTTTGTTCTATTTTTCAGGCTCCTTCATATGAACAGTTTAGCTCAGTGTCTTTCCATTGCATTACACCTGTCTCACCTTAAAGGGATAGGCATTGAAACCCTTTATCTACTTCTCCAGTCAGATGAACTCGTGGATATCATTTTTATGTTTCTGCATGCAGTTTGAAGTAAATTGCTAACTAGCGCTAGTGCAATTGCTAACTAGAGTTAGCCGGTGTCTGCTAGCCATTACTCTAATGGCAGTTAGAGATAGTTTTGTGAGCCAATGCTATATTCCATCATACTGGACACAGAGGCGTAAAAAATGGTTTCCACAAGTTCATCTGACCCTAGGGAAGTAGATAAAAGGGCTCACTGCAAAATCCCAAAGTATCCCTTTAACTCAGTACAAAACACTCTCCAAGCCTGCTTTTTAACTGAGGGCAGGGAGGGAGTGAGCCAGCATCACACAGAGAGAGATAGAGGCTGCATCCCAAACAGCACCCTATTCCCTACGGTGCACTACATTTGACCAGGGCACATAGGGCTCTGGACAAAAGTGGAGCAGTATAACAGGAATGTGGTGCCATTTAGGACGCAGACAGAGAGATAGAGAGAGAAGTAAGTAGTGGTTTTTGGTGAGCTGTCTCTTTGCATATCCAATATAAGACAGAGGGTCAGAAGTCTCGGGAGTTCAATGCAGGGTCCAGGGGGGAGTGTCAGGGAGGGCTGCTGTGTGCCAACTACTAAGTGGCTGTGGTACTCAGAGATAATGTAGAAAGATGATGTGCCAGGGAAGGGCACGGCAAGGTCCAGGCGAATAGTCTGCACCTCTCTAGCGCCACAGTAGATGCTGAAGAGGAATAACCTTTGTCAGCAGTGCCCATTGCGTCGTGACACAGGATGAGATGAAAGCCACTGACTCACATTTCAACTTTCATTCACTAATCAAAGACATAGTAAATGCAGAGGTTTGTGTGTTTATTTGCATGTGCTTGTGTGCATGTTTACGTGCCTGTTTGTGTGTGTGCACTAGTGTGCTTGTGCATCTACGTGTAATTATAAAATAATCTCCCCCAGATAAGCAACCTTTCTGAATTCCTGAATCATGACCTCAAAACACTTGTAGTTTCATTGTTAATTATGGAGCTGTCCCCCGTGATACGCTAGTTAATCCCATTAAGATAATCCGGAGGAAAACAATTTATTGCATGATAACAGACGTGTGTGTGTGTGTGAGCACCCTTACTTATGCTGGACGCAAATGAGCATAAAATCCAAATAATTAATTGTGGTTTCTGTTTGATTAGCCTCACGGCAGCGGCGGTTACTGCACCCCTAACATTCACGCTGCTCTCTACTCTCTGAATTAGCACTAAGGGTGTAGGATACACCCTCACCATCCCTCACCTGATGAGGGTTAGCTTACTGTACATGATAGGATCAGATTCACAATACCATACATTAGTGGTTAGTACTGATCACATTGTAGTTTTAGCATTAGCAATTTGATCAAGCATCAAGCATCGCTGAGTAGGAGTGCTGATCTAGGATCAGGTCCTTACTGTTGATGTAATCTTATTCATTGTGATCTAAAGGGCAAAACTGGTCTTAAGTCAGCACTCCAACGCTGAGATGCTGATCCATACAGCCCCAGGGCCTGCTGTACTGTTTCAGTGAGAAGCTCTATACACCTAATGCACGTAATTCAGGAAGCATTTTATAGAAGCTAACCCCCTCTGGGGGACTGTTTACTGGTCACACAAAACGAGCAATGGGTGACCAACAAGAGCAGAGTGATCTCTACCCATTTCACACCATTAACCTGACACGCTGTAGGCCACAAACCAGGACTGCACAGCAGTAGATGACTCACAACGCAATGCCCCTGGGCATCTGAAATACATGCAAAGTGATTCTAATGAAATCAAGTTCATAATCTTCACAAGATTTTTATCCTTTGTTCTAATAAGACCCAATCACATATTCCCATTAGTACTCAGGCTGGGTACAGTGCATTCTCCACTGGTTTAACAAACAGAGAATGTGTTTCGGTGGGTATGATACTGCACATAATGAATAAAACATCCTTTCCGTATTAATAAAAAACGCTTGAGATGTGCCAGAGGCCTGGCTGACTGGACATTAACCCCAGCAGAGTTTAAGGTGAGGTTCACCCCCATTAGTTCCAATACCAATCCCAGAGAGAACGCACTCTGTGTTCCGATTCCAGAATGCTCCGGAATGCTCTAGTCATGCTCCAGAATGTTTTACTGAATACATTAACAGAAGAAGAGTTTTGATTGGGTCTGGAGGGTAAAGGGTCCTTACCTGAACATATCTCCCAGGCCCTTCAGCAGCAACCCTTTCTTGGCTTTGTTTTTTTCTTTCTCTTTTTCTTTCTCCTTTTCTTTATCTCTCTCAGGCTTCTTCTTGTCCCTCACGCTCTTCACCCTCTTTTTATCGCCGTTGCCATTCACCTGCCTCTCCATGGTGACAGAGTTTCCGGGTGGCAGGGTCAGGTCGGTGGCCGTAGATATGGAGTCCCGGCCTGACCGAGAACTCCCCTCAGTGTCCTCCTCCACTGAGAGATGGAAAAAGGGAGGGAGAGAGATTGTTTTTGTTTGGGTCTAACATACTGAAAAATATAAATGCAACAGGCGACAATTTCAATGATTTTACTGAGTTACAGTTCATATAACAAAAACAGTCAATTGAAATAAATTAAATAGGCCCTAATCTATTGATTTCACATGACTGGGCAGGGGCGCAGCCATGGGTGGGCCTGGGAGGGCATTACCCATTTGGGAGACAGACCCACCCACTGAGGAGCCTGGCTCAGGCAATCAGTATGGATTTTTCCCCACAAAAGGGCTTTATTACAGACAGAAATACTCCTCAGTTTCATCAGCTGTCTGGTTGGCTGGACTCAGACGATCCAGCAGGTGAAGAAGCCGGACGTGGAGGTCCTGGGCTGGCGTGGTTACACGATTACATGCAGTTGTGAGCACGGCTGGACGTACTGCCAAACTCTCTCAAACAACTTTAAATTCTCTGGCAAGAGCACTGGTGGACAACTCCCTCCAAACTTGAGACATGTGTGGCATTGTGTTGTGTGTCAAAACTGCACATTTTAGAGCAGCCTGTACGTGTCCCCAGCACAAGGTGCACCTGTGTAACGATCATGCCGTTTAATCATCTTATTGATGTGCCACACCTGTCAGGTGGAAGGATCTTGGCAAAGGAGAAATGCTCACTAACAAGGATGTAAACAAATTTGTGTAGAGAATTTGAGAGAAATATGCTTTCTGTGAGTATGGAACATTTCTGAGATCTTTTATATCAGCTCATGAAACATGGGACACACACTTTACATGTTGTGTTTATATTTTCGTTGAGTATACAGTGCCTTCGGAAAGTATTCAAACCCCTTAACTTTTTCCACATTTTGTTAGGTTACACGCCTTATTCAAAAATTGATTAAATTGTTTTTTTTCCACACAATACCCCATAATGACAAAGCAAAAACAGGTTCTTAGAAATGTTAGCTAATATATAAAAAAGATATATCACATTTACATAAGTATTGAGACCCTTTACTCAGTAGTTTGTTGAAGCACCTTTGGCAGCGATTACAGCCTCGAGTATTCTTGGGTATGACACTACAAGCTTGGCACACCTGTATTTGCGGAGTTTCTCCCATTCTTCTCTGCAGATCAACAACCATTTCACTGACCATTTCGAATCCCACCGTACCTTCTCCACTGTGCAATCCGGTTTCCGAGCTGGTCACGGGTGCACCTCAGCCACGCTCAAGGTACTAAACGATATCCTAACCGCCATCGATAAAAGACAATACTGTGCAGCAGTCTTCATCGACCGCCTGGTTCACCAACTACTTCTCAGATAGAGTTCAGTGTATAATATCGGAGGGCATGGTGTCCGGACCTCTAGCAATCTCTATGGGGGTACCACAGGGTTCAGTTCTCGGGCCGACTCTGTTCTCTGTATATATCAACGATGTGACTCTTGATGCGGGTGATTCCTTGATCCACCTCTACGCAGACAACACCATGCTGTATATATCTGGCCCTTCTATGGACACTGTGTTAACAAACCTCCAAACGAGCTTCAATGCCATACAACACTCCTTCCGTGGCCTCCAACTGATCTTAAATACTAGCAAAACTAAATGCATGCTTTTCAACCGATAGCTTCCCGCACCCGCTCGCCCAACTAGCATCACTACTCTGGACGGTTCTGACTTAGAATATGTGGACATCTACAAATTCTTAGGTGTCTGGCTAGACTGGAAACTCTCCTTCCAGACTCATATTAAGCATCTCCAATCCAAATTAAATCAAGAATCAGCTTCCGATTTCGCAACAAAGCCTCCTTCACTCATGCTGCCAAACATACCCTCGTAAAACTGACTATCCTACCGATCCTCAACTTCGGCGATGTCATTTACAAAATAGCCTCCAACACTCTACTCAGCAAACTGGATGCAATCCGTTTTGTCACCAAAGCCCCATATACCACCCACCACTGCGACCTGTATGCTCTCGTCGGCTGGCCCTCGCTACATATTCGTCGCCAAACCCACTGGCTCCAGGTCATCTATATGTCTTTGCTAGGTTTAAGCTCCGCCTTATCTCAGCTCACTGGTCACCATAGCAACACCCACCCATAGCAAGCGCTCGAGGAGGCATATCTCACTGGTCATCAGCAAATCCAACACCAAAGCCGCTTTTCCTTACAGTTCTCTGCTGCCAATAATTGGAACGAATTGCAAAAATCGCTGAAGTTGGAGACTTATATCACCCTCACTAACTTTAAGCATCAGCTATCTGAGCAGCTTACCGATCACTGCATCTGTACACAGCCCATCTGTAAATAGCCCATCCAACTACCTACCTCATCCCCATATTTTTTAAATTAATTTCTTTGCTCTTTTGCACACCAGTATCTCTACTTGCACATCATCATCTGCACATGTATGATTCCAGTGATCATTTGCTAAATTGTAATTACTTCGCTACTATGGCCTATTTATTGCCTTACCTCCTTACTCCATTTGCACACACCGTAAATAGATTTTTCTATTCTGTTATAGACTGTACTTTTGTTTATCCCAGGTGTAACTCTGTGTTGTTGTTTTTTGTCGCACTGCTTTGCTTTATCTTGGCCAGGTCACAGTTGTAAATGAGAACTTGTTCTCAACTGGTCTACCTGGTTAAATAAAGGTGATTTTTTTTAAATATATATATATATATATCTTCTCAGGCTCTGTCAGGTTGGATGGGGAACATTGCTGCATAGCTATTTTCAGGTCTCTCCAGAGATGTTGGATCAGGTTCAAGTCCGGGCTGGGCCACTCAAGGACATTCAGAGACTTGTCCCGAAGCCACTCCTGCATTGTCTTGGCTGTGTACTTAGGGTCGTTGTCCTGTTGGAAGGTGAACCTTCGCCACAGTCTGAGGTCCTGAAAGCTCTGGAGCAGGTTTTCATCAAATTTCTCTCTGTACTTTGCTCCATTCATCTTTGCCTCGATCCTGACTAGTCTCCCAGTCCCTGCCGCAGAAAAACATCCCCACAGCATGATGCTGCCACCACCACGCTTCACCGTAGGGGCGGTATTCAGTCGAAGAGTTCAATCTTGGAATTCATCAGACCAGAGAATCTTGATTCTCAGGGGCTGGGAGTCTTTAGATGCCTTTTGGCAAAACTCCAAGCGGGCTGTCATGTTCATTTTACTGAGGAGTGGCTTCCGTCTGGACACTCTACCAAGGCCTGATTGGTGGGGTGCTGCAGAGATGATTGTTCTTCTGGAAGGTTCTCCCATCTCCACAGAGGAACTCTGGAGCTCTGTCAGAGTGACCATCAGGTGCTTGGTCTCCTCCCTGTCCAAGGCCCTTCTCCCCCAATTGTTCAGTTTGGCCGGGCGGCCAGATCTAGGAAGAATCTTGGTGGTTCGAAACTTCTTCCATTTAAGAATGATGGAGGACACTGTGTTCTTGGGGACCTTCAATGCTGCAGAGATTTTTAGTACTCTTCCCCAGATCTGTGCCTCGACACAATCCTGTCTCAGATCCCGTCTCAGAGCTCTACGGACAATTCCTTTGACCTCATGGCTTGGTTTTTGCTCTGACATGCACTGTCAACTGCGGGACCTTATATAGACAGGCGTGTGCCTTTCCAAATAATGTCCAATCAATTGAATTTACCACAGGTGGACTCCAATCAAGTTGTAGAAACATCTCAAGGATGATCAATGGAAAAAGGATCCACCTGAGCTCAATTTCGAGTCTCATAGTAAAGGGTCTGAATACTTACGTAAATAAGGTGTTTCTGTGTTAAATATTTTCCAAATTTGCACAAAAGAAATCAAGAAATCTGTCTTCACGTTGTTATTTTAGAATAGGTTATCTTAGAATAAGGCTGTATCGTAACAAAATGTGGAAAAAGTCAAGGGGCCTGAATACCTTCCGAATGCACTGTACATGCATTATATATATATAGATAGATTGTCAGTATCTCTGTTTTCTGTACTGCCTCGAATTTCCATCATCCAAGAAAACCTCCATATTGAAATGAACCCTCTTCAGTGAAACTGAGTTGATTATCCTCAAGGTTTCTACTACACTGCAGCGTGTCTGTAATTAATCTGTCACTAATTTACATTTAAATAATCTCTGAGAAGGCCTATGGGGATCTTAATTGCAAATAGCCTGGGTTCTCCTCCAATGGGCTGCATGCCTACGGTGGTATATGCGTCACAATGAGGCGTGAGGTAGATGGCCCTGGGATTAAGCTTTATTAATGTCTCGCACATTACTGCCTGATTGGCTGGCTTTGACAGGGAAAAAAAGAAAGGTTCTTATCAGGAAAATAAAAAAGGTAAGTCCTTGATGGATTTTTAGCATAGCTAGATGAGATGAGATGAGACTGACTGTGCTGTGGTGATTGAAAAGTATTGGGCTGCATCCCAAATTATTGCCTATTCCCTACGCAGTGCACTATGATTGACCAGGACCCACAGGGTGCCATTTGGAACGCAGCCTTGGTTCACATTTCAAAGGATGAAGCGCCAAGGACTTGTTTTCTTCTCGTTCCGTCGAGTTATCAGCGGTTGCTTTCTGCATCCATCTCAAAGGAAATTACTGAAATGAAATCTCACCATGAGGCGGTGTATGACAAGAATAGCATGCTGAATCTCGTGGTTTAAGCCCTATTCAATTATGCAAAAAAAAAAAAAATGTTTTTTGCCTATCCCCACTTTGGGATATGATAAGACTAACAGGGTCTGGACAGATATCAATTCTATCCCTCATAGTGAGACGTGCTTATCATCTCGTTAAGTGCAAAGGCGGCATATCTCAGAACTGAGCTGCATCTTGGCCATTAAGGCTAAGATTAGCAACAGCACTAATGTTAGATGCTCTTAATGACGCTGTCACTGATAACACACTAAAGATTGTAATCTTACTGGCCCTCCTGGGGGAATGTAAAACGCTGTGTGTGTGTGTTTGGTTTGTTTTTATCAAGCAGCCCACTAAAAGTCTGTTGCCAAAAAAATGAGAACGAGAGAAATCAACCGTGACGAAGGTCTAAATATGATAGAACACTTACTTTCACATTAGCCACACAAAGACTGACAGGAACGAGCCGAGGCAAAACAGCAAGAAAAATCTCTGGTGTTTCAATCAAAAAGCCTCGGAAAATAAAAGTTTAGGAACTTGCCAAGCTCAGATTGCAGGAGGGAGTACACAGAAAAGTGAACTGAATAGGGGCAATTAAAACGATCCCTGTGTTCCCGCCGCAGACAGCAAATGTTTTGACACTACAATCAAAGTGTATCATTAAATCTCTCCATTTCAATAGAGAAAAGGGAGATTCATTTCAGTGTGTGTGTGAATGAGAGTTCTGACTGAAATGTAAAATTGCTAGGCTCATTTCAACATACACAATATAGGGGGATTTTAACTCAGAATCTCTGTTTAGAAACAATAAACCCCTGATAACATATATAAGGGAATGCAGTAGCTCGGTAGGATATCTTGTGGGGACACATTTGCAGAAGGCGATGCCACGTTCTCATTTTATGTGAATAAAAGTCTTGGTTGTAGGAAAAGCAAAAGGCTTATCTGTCAATGTTGACTATTAAACCCTGTGATGATATAATATCATATCAAATCAGAGTTATTTGAATTTCATGGGAGAAGAGAAAATATTCCTCGGCAGAGGAAAGGAAGGAGGAAATCGTAGAGCTTGTCCCATTTTTTTCTTAGGCAAGATAAGACAGCATTTAGTGGTTTGCAGACAGAGCTTATGAGAACAAAGAGATGCAAATAATTCCATGCAAATTATTCCCCTCTTTTTCAAATTTCCCCAGGTTGCTTTAATGGAATCCATTCATGGAGAATTAATGAAAAACATATCTGGTGATAACTGTGGTGGCGTTGCAGGGTATTACCTGTTCAGGAATGTAACACGTCCCTGCCTCTATCTCCAATGCATGCCTTTGTGTCAAGAAACACCTGCCAACTGACGTGCTCAGTCAAAGGAAAGGGGGAGACTAGGTTATACTTTGAGAATTTAAGTTATTTCTGGTCTCAATTTTAGTCAATACATTTGGCCGTACAGTCAGAGTATGTAAAGAATCCAAGAATCCAGTTTCTACTCAACATAAAACAGATGTACCTGTACCAATGTGTTATGACACTAAGAAAGTAAAAACATAAATAAAAAGGAACCGTTAGAGAACATGATGACAAACTTTTCTATTGAATCCCAAAATAAAGAATGTTTTCTGAATCTAGGCACAACATTGAAAAAGAACGTGCATACATAAAAGCTTACAACACAAAACACCCAGGACCATAAGCCAAGATGCAAAAAAGCAGTACTCGTGTGTTTTGTTGGCAAACAATGGAAGCTCTTTCTCTGTTCTGTTTGTAGTCTGCTTGGAATAAATGACAATGCAGTTTAAATGGCTGTGAGCCCTCAGGGAAGACATGGAGAAGCAGTCTCGAACAATTCACTTCTACACTAACCCTATGCATATTAATGGGACTCTGATGTAGATGCTGATTGGATGCTTATTCCCTTCTGCATGCCTCTCACTAAGTAATGTATAAGAAAAAACCTACAGAACTTGAGTGAGGGGTGGATCCATAGAGATATTAGCAAATCAATGTTCTATATGTAATTAAAAACTGGGTGGTTCGAGCCCTGAATGCTGATTGGCTGACAGCCGTGGTATGTCAGACCGTATACCACGGGTGTGATAAAACATTTATTTTTACTGCTTTAATTACGTTGGTAACCAGTTTATAATACCAATAAGGCACCTTGGGGGTTTGTGGTATATGGCCAACATACCACGGCTAAGGGCTGTATCTAGGCACTCTGCAATGCGTTGTGTGTAAGAACAGCCCTTAGCCGTGGTATATTAACCATATACCACACCCCGTCGGGCCTTATTGCCTAATTATATGGGTGGATCCTTCTTCTATATTCAAATTGTCTCATTTTGGAACTATCGGCCAGTTACTTTATTTAACACTGACCATGAACTACAGAAACTACATAAGTTTGCTTAATAGAGCCAAGGTCTATAAACTACACATAAAATTAGTTATGCGTTATAAAACCAAGGTCTATAAACTACACATAAAATGAGTAATGCGTTATAAAACCAAGGTCTATAAACTACACATAAAATGAGTTATGCTTTATAAAACCAAGGTCTTCCAGTCTGAACACTTAACACTCACATGTCTCCATTCCCTTCAGGTCACACTCATCCATAGCAGTAACGATTACTCCTGGCCTGTCGTATGATTTGTCGATGGCTGCCCGGAAGCTCTCGTTGCAGCCCCGCCCCCTGATGATTCGTGGGCGTGGCCTGTGGAGGTTAATTTCCCCGTTGAGTGTAACCTCGGCAACGGCAGTCTGGAGGCTCTCCAGGGAGCTGGACTTCTTCAGGCCCAGAGAGGGACCAATTGTTTCACCTGTCGAAGAGCCTGAAGGAAGGAGAAGTGGTAACACTTGACTTAGAGTGGTGATATGTAGCATTCATAAAGCATTCCTATGCATGACAAAGACTCATAATGCCCTACATAAGTTTATAAAGTCTTTATAGGACTTATTGAGGCCCAGGGAGGTGCTTCTCCTGTCGAAGAGTCTGATAAAGGAGAAGTCCGAACACAGGTCTAAGAACAATTGAGTTTGGCCGTGTCCTAAATGGCACCCTATTAATACCCTACGGCCTTGGTCAAAAGGCTATATAGGAAATAGACAAATATTTCATGATGAGTGATATTCATACCCTGAAAATGTGTCCTGAAACGTTATATTCTATGCTGAACTCTGATTGCTATAAATCATTTAGGTTTTCCTAGTTTCCTAAGACCGAAAGAAAATGAGATGATGTAAAACCCTCCACTTGGCGTGTAATTCACTATAAGAGAAGAGGGATGGGCTATAGTCTGTGGGAATTCATCTGGAAAATAAATGATGAATTGGAGTGTGTGAAACATTGTGAGGATATATCTATCTATCTTTGTAGGAGCAAGACAAAGACAAAACAGAGTAAACCCGTGTTCTCATTTCAACAATGTTTGACAAAGTTTCTCAGACTGCGTAATGTGCCTGAAATGTGTGCGTGTAAACTGACTACATTTTCAAAACACAGCGAGCTTCCAAATGTCTATATACTAAAGTGTGTACAGTACTGTAGGCAAGAGTGAGCAGCCATGGTTTACAGAACAGAAATGAGATTAACATAACATCACTCTGATCTAGAGCAGAACAGGGGAAGGATAGGGGTGGAAGTGAGGATGGGATGCAGAGTTAGAGGGGAGGAGGGAGAACGCGTTAGAAGACAGTAGGATAATCAGAAGTATTGTAGACTAAACACAGCCCATTCACTTCCTACTGCCGTGGCCTCCTCGATGTCACTACTCTGAACCTTCCACGGAATGGCCTTTCATGCGTCTAATCCGTTTTTTAAAGCCCTTCACAACACGGCTTTTAAAGGACACAAACAGCCGCACTTCAAAACGAGAAGATTAAGGTTGTGCAGATGGTAGATAACAGAATATGAACGCAGGGTCACACACCACACCATACCCAAAATGGGAATGCTCATGTGTAGAGAGAATGCATGCTATAGCCAGGTGGGCCTTTTACAACACAGAGATTTCCCAAACTGTTGCCAACACCAGCCACCTGTTAGATCTAGTAGAGATAAACGGTATGGAATCTTTACAAACTCCTGTCAAGACAAGTAGCCTACCTCACCCTCACCCTCACCACACAAACAACAAAGAAAGAAGATGTGAGCGAAGTATGACATCACAGTGTACAGAACGAAATTACTGATGGAACAAAACGTTTGGCCCCGTGACAACTAATTTCATTGAAATATGCTTTATTATGGATCCCGTTCATGCAAAATGCATGTAATTAACATGCAAATTAGAAGAAAACAACAATTGCCGAAGACGGGCGTCTGTTGTCAGTAACTCTAAAAGGAGATTGTATGTATGGCGCAATATGAAAACTTTCTTTTGTTTGCTGTTCTTGTCAGGTATAACCACCACTTAGAAGACTGTTGACATTAGCACTAGATCTACTGATAGGTCTGCTTGTAAGACGCCAGATATGTAGATGGAGTGTTGGACAGCAACCTCTTATCTACCTCTGGAAAAAACCTTTAGACATCTATCATTCGTTTTCCAATGGCTGCTGTGCGTTTGTTTAAGGTATGGAAGTGGAGCGAGACTGAGGGTATTGGTATTTAATTTTGTCAGGCGGCGTCAGTCAGTTCCCCAGAGCTCTGGCCTCACCAGATAGCCATGTTAAACAACCAGACATTTTGATTTTCTGTCCTCATCCATTCACTTATTCTTCATTGTGCTGTATTAACCAATAACAACCACCTTCCAACAAAACAGAATAGATTTTAAATCTGCTTCTAACCAGCGTGTTAATAAGAAACTTTGAACGAGGAAACAGTTAATAGATAGTTGATAAACTTTTGATTGAATTTGTCCTGTCTGTGTTTTGACCACCGTTCAGTGGATGCTGAGGACTCTCTAAGGACTGTGCATATGGGAATGAGGCCCACAGACCAGCATTGTCTGTTTAGACCCCTCAGGTCCAAAACACACATAGCATGTGCTGCCAGGTTCCATGCAGCTTCGCTTCATGTAAACACCCAGACAGCCAGCCAGCCAGCCACCTAGCCCCCAGCAAACCTATGGAGGCCCGTAGCTACCATGTGGTCTCATTTCGGCCTTCTCCCCCCCACGTTTCCTTCAGTCATCAATAACACCCCTGACTTGTTTTAAGGGCCCTAAACGGAGCGTGGCCTATTGCTGCTGAGCTCTCACAGTGGATCTGTGGATGAACAGACACAGAGAAAAAACACAGATTAGGGATAAGAAAATAAACCCCCATCAGTGAAAGAAAACAATTACGAATCTATTTCCTTCTCCCTCTTATGGAATGAATACCCCCTCTGAAAAGCATTTATAAGTCCGAGAGGAGTAGAGTGGTTGGTTGTGTAGTAATTACAGGTGATTTGAGTGGGGAGATCGGGAGAAGGAGAGGAAGTCTAAAGTACTCCAGGCGATATAGAAGGCAACATGCCAGCCCAGGACAGTAATCCATGTGTTGCCTGCTACTGTTATCATAATTTCACAAGCAGAAGCAGCTTCAGACGCCCGTCTTCTACTCTCTGAAAGCACCAGGCTGCTAATCTCTACTTGATCCTTTAGCCAAGTAAACCTGCAGTGGCTACGTTTGTGATTAGCCGAGAACCGTGCCAAAAGCTTCTATATCAAAGTGACATCACAATCTGCTTCTTACAGAAGTGAACGACTGTGAAAAAAGGAATTCTGTTGATCAAGGATGACTCACTCCTCAGCAGTCTAGGGGTGCATCCCAAACGGCAACCTATTCCATATTTAGTGCACTATTTTGCTTTTCTACTGGGAGGTGATGCCAAAGAAAAATGTCCATCCTGGATGGACAATAAAGTTTAATTCTATTCTACTTTTCCGATTGGCCCAGGTCAAAATTAGTACACTTCACAGCATATAAGACTAGGGGAGGAAACTTAAGACTAGGGGAGGAAACTTAACCACAGGTGGTCTGGTCATCCAAGCCACTAACCTCTGACCTTACTGTGACAAGATGTGTGTCTCCTGTCTCTCAGCGCTGCTTGGATCCACTGGTCCATGGGTCAATACTCCCCCGTCTGGCTGTACCGAGGTCAGTCGTTAGCTGTTACTGTATGTATAAACTGAGGCTACACAGCTCTCCATAATAACCCTGTCACAGCTAATAAAGACTCCTGTTCCCAGCAGGTCCCAGAGGACCACGCTATCAACTACACAGATACATGGGTGTGTCCCAAATGGCACCATATTCCCTATATAGTGCACTACTTTGGACCAGTACGAGTAGGTTCACCAGAGGGCCACACTGCTAACCACTCAGATGCATGCTTAAAGGAAGAGCAATTGCAAGACGCAACATCACCAGTAAGCGGATCCACCTCTTCCAGCTGACGGAGACAATAAAACAGAACTTTACAGTGTGTTTGAAATGTCAGCAGGGTTACAGTTACCCTTGTGAAGCACCACCGGGAACAGGACAGCCATTTAACTGTGTTGTTCCTCAGGAAAGCAAGGCACGTCTCTGATTACTGACTTCGTTTTATATGACAATGAAGGAGATTTGCTCATCTTGTCGTACCACCTGGGTGGAAGATGACATCATCTGGACTCATTTCTCTAAAGAACCACTTGTGTCAGATGAAGGACATGGGAGGACAGACGGACATAAAAACAGGAATAACAGGAAACTGCAGCCCCCGGTAAGGACGTGGCATAATTCTCCATATGTTGGAGGATGTACCTTAATCAACATACTCCAAATGCCATGTAAATGTGAGGCTTTGGAAGCTTATGCATAAATCCAGACAAACAGAATAGAGCACACACCGAAGCTGGGCGGGTGTATGTTTGACACAATAGGATTGTGGGGGATAAACCCACGGACGGATACAACAGTTTATGGAAACACAAATGGCATCTGCCGCTCTCTCTCTCCCTCATCTGCCATTCTCCGAATCTGGGAATGATCACCCTTTCGTATTCTGAATCAGGCTAGATCGGTGTGTAGTGTTTCTGTCTGGGAATGGCACAGAGGCCTCTGATTGGTCCGTGCTTTTGCCTTTGTTTTCATCTGAATCTCTCAGAACCTCTCCAGGGACGTTTTGACTGACAGCTCTCAATATGCCAGGTCCTATCCCACAACCAACCCACGCTGCCACGTCTTCTGCTCATTGGGGAAGAAATAATACATATTCCCTATCGCAGCCCGACACAGGTATGACACTCACCGCACGTTCAGAGAAGAAATAGAGGGAAGCATAAAGATGCGACAGACCCGCAGAAAAACTGCCAAAACGCACCAGCAAATATTAGTGACCAAGATGAATGTGCAATATATTCTTACAGTAATAAGGCGAAACCAAAGGCAACCAGGAGGACATTTAATTGGAGAAGAGCGATGATCATTAAGCGTTAAAGGGAGGTATTGCAAACTATATGAATAAATCACTAGTGATTATTACAGTAGTAGCTCCAGCAGCCCCATAGTATAATTACAATGGCTGCGTCCAAAATGGCACAATAATTCCCTATTTAGTGCACACATTTTGACCAATCCCTATAGGGCTCTGGTCAAAAAGAGTGCATTATATAGGGAACATGGTGCCATTTGGAAAGCAGCCAATGAGCAATGCTCCCACCACCATTATTCACAACCACTTCATCCTTGCATGTAAAGATTTTTGTATGGACGGGGAGGACAGGGGCTCCATTATGCCTAATGTATTCAGTGTGTGGAGGGTTTAAAGCGCAGCGTTAAAAGGGTAATTAAGCTAAAAATAGTCCCAGGGTGGCGTGGCGGGGCCATGTCCTGGTATCCCTGAGGAAGACATGCGGCCCTGGGTCGACCAGGCTCCTTGTCTCTGCCAACTCCTGGGCTGTGTCTCAAATGGCACCATATTCCCTATATAGTGCACTACTTTTGACCCGAGCCCTATAAAAGTAGTAGTACACTGTATAGGGAATAGGGTGCCATTTGGGACACTAGTTCATTAGAAGGACCAGAGGACGTCCTATATCCTCCAATCCACACTGTTCTACATGTAACATAATGTCACCCCATTATCATTACTGTGACTCAACATCTCAATCAGAGGCATTGTCATTGTTTGGCAAAGTAGCCATGACATTGGTGGTGCTGGTGGTGGTGACGCGAGCACAGAACTAGAATGTGTTCTATTTCTATGGACATGAGAGCAATACTCTACATCAAAATAGCTGGGTCATATGAACAAAAATATAAAAAAATATAAAACGCAATATGGAACAGTTTCAACAATTACAGTTACAGTTCATATAAGGAAATCAGACAATTGAAATAAATTCCAGACCCTAATCTATGGATTTCACATGACTGGGCAGGGGCGCAGCCTTGGGAGCTAGGCCCAGCCAATCTGAATGAGTTTTGAAGAAGCCGGATGTAGAGGTCCTGGGCTGGCGTGGTTACACATGGTCTGAAGTTGTAAGGCCAGTTGGATGTACTGACAAATTCTCAAAAACAATGTTGGAGGCGGCTTATGGTAGAGAAATTAACATTAAATTATCTGGCAACAGCTCTGGTGGACGTTCCTGCCCTCAGCATGCCAATTGCACGCTTCTTCAAAACTCTAGACATCTCTGGCATCGTGTTGTGTGACAAAACGGGACATTTGAGTGGCCTTTAATTGTCCCCAGCACAAGGTGCACCTCTGTAATGACAATGCTGGTTAATCAGCTACTTCATATGCAACACGTCCGTTGGATGGATTATCTTGACAAAGGAAAAATGCTCACTAACACGGATGTAAACATCTTTATGCACAAAATTGGAGAGAAATTAGCTTTTTTGGAAAATGTATGTGAACTTTTATTTCAGCTCATGAAACATGGGACCAATAGTTTACATGTTGCATTTATATTTTTGTTCAGTATAGATGACCTATAGTTAGGCTGTGATCCTGTCCTGCTCATTCAGTGAATCCCTTGTATTTATTTCACTAATGTGCAATAGGTAGGAGAAAGAATAGATTTTGGCTGCTGTTTAGTAAAAGTGTTGTTTGCATTGTTCAGCTCTCAACACATGCTGTGCCTGGTGAGTACACACGTTGTAGTAGACCCGTTCTAATGGTGAGTACACACGTTGTAGTAGACCCGTTCTAATGGTGAGTACACACGTTGTAGTAGACCCGTTCTAATGGTGAGTACACACGTTGTAGTAGACCCGTTCTAATGGTGAGTACACACGTTGTAGTAGACCCGTTCTAATGGTGAGTACACACGCTGTAGTAGACTCGTTCTAATGGTGAGTACACACGTTGTAGTAGACCCGTTCTAATGGTGAGTACACACGTTGTAGTAGACCCGTTCTAATGGTGAGTACACACCTTGTAGTAGACCCGTTCTAATGGTGAGTACACACCTTGTAGTAGACCCGTTCTAATGGTGAGTACACACGTTGTAGTAGACCCGTTCTAATGGTGAGTACACACCTTGTAGTAGACCCGTTCTAATGGTGAGTACACACGTTGTAGTAGACCCGTTCTAATGGTGAGTACACACGTTGTAGTAGACCCGTTCTAATGGTGAGTACACACGTTGTAGTAGACCCGTTCTAATGGTGAGTACACACCTTGTAGTAGACCCGTTCTAATGGTGAGTACACACGTTGTAGTAGACCCGTTCTAATGGTGAGTACACACGTTGTAGTAGACTCGTTCTAATGGTGAGTACACACGTTGTAGTAGACCCGTTCTAATGGTGAGTACACACGTTGTAGTAGACCCGTTCTAATGGTGAGTACACACCTTGTAGTAGACCCGTTCTAATGGTGAGTACACACGTTGTAGTAGACCCGTTCTAATGGTGAGTACACACCTTGTAGTAGACCCGTTCTAATGGTGAGTACACACGTTGTAGTAGACCCGTTCTAATGGTGAGTACACACCTTGTAGTAGACCCGTTCTAATGGTGAGTACACACGTTGTAGTAGACCCGTTCTAATGGTGAGTACACACGTTGTAGTAGACCCGTTCTAATGGTGAGTACACACGTTGTAGTAGACCCGTTCTAATGGTGAGTACACACCTTGTAGTAGACCCGTTCTAATGGTGAGTACACACGTTGTAGTAGACCCGTTCTAATGGTGAGTACACACGTTGTAGTAGACCCGTTCTAATGGTGAGTACACACGTTGTAGTAGACCCGTTCTAATGGTGAGTACACACGTTGTAGTAGACTCGTTCTAATGGTGAGTACACACGTTGTAGTAGACCCGTTCTAATGGTGAGTACACACGTTGTAGTAGACCCGTTCTAATGGTGAGTACACACCTTGTAGTAGACCCGTTCTAATGGTGAGTACACACGTTGTAGTAGACCCGTTCTAATGGTGAGTACACACCTTGTAGTAGACCCGTTCTAATGGTGAGTACACACGTTGTAGTAGACCCGTTCTAATGGTGAGTACACACGTTGTAGTAGACCCGTTCTAATGGTGAGTACACACCTTGTAGTAGACCCGTTCTAATGGTGAGTACACACGTTGTAGTAGACCCGTTCTAATGGTGAGTACACACGTTGTAGTAGACCCGTTCTAAAGGTGAGTACACACGTTGTAGTAGACCCGTTCTAATGGAAGGTGAGTACACACGTTGTAGTAGACCCGTTCTAATGGAAGGTGAGTACAAACGTTGTAGTAGACCCATTCTAATGGAAGGTGAGTACACACGTTGTAGTAGACCCATTCTAATGGAAGGTGAGTACACACGTTGTAGTAGACCCATTCTAATGGAAGGTGAGTACACACGTTGTAGTAGACCCGTTCTAATGGAAGGTGAGTACACACGTTGTAGTAGACCCATTCTAATGGAAGGTGAGTACACACGTTGTAGTAGACCCGTTCTAATGGAAGGTGAGTACACACGTTGTAGTAGACCCGTTCTAATGGAAGGTGAGTACACACGTTGTAGTAGACCCGTTCTAATGGAAGGTGAGTACACACGTTGTAGTAGACCCATTCTAATGGAAGGTGAGTACACACGTTGTAGTAGACCCGTTCTAATGGAAGGTGAGTACACACGTTGTAGTAGACCCGTTCTAATGGAAGGTGAGAACACACTGGCTTGTCATTGATGGATTAATTCCATTCAGCTAAAGAGGCCAACTGGCATTGAGCATCTCTATTTCAAATGGGACTACATTGCCTCACTCCTCACAACCCTACCCCTACACCTTTCAGCATAATGAATGTTTTCTTCTATCATATTCACTACAGAACAAGCATGATGGCAACGTTTCAGACAACTGCTGCCAAACCTCTATTCAACACCATGCCACTCTCTTTTTCTCTCCCTACAAAATATGAAAACCCTTTTTGTGCTCACTGCAATTACCTCAAATGGCATCATAAATATCCTTCCATTTCTCTGGCCGAGGAATAATCAGACAAAGAGCGAAGAGAAAAACTAAAGTTACCCGTTATGAGATGGCAAAGGGGTCAATGAGAATACCGCCCCTTTCCCAAACCCTTCTCTTGACATCTGACCCCAACTCAAAAAGACAAGCCAATCAGAGATGAGCTTGTTATTCCAAAGTGCTGTGCGATTAGCCGGTTCAGTGGTGGTGGTGATGAACAATACGCCCTGATTGGTGGTTAGTGCTTACCTTCCATGTTTTCTGTGCTGGGGGTGAGGTGGGGGTTAAACTCGTCTGATACTGTTAAAGAGGCATAAACAAGTGTGATTGGTTAGTTAGTGCCCACATTCCACATTCCAAATCAGAACACCATTCCAGAGCATCTCTAGTACCCTTTTCACACTATCGTGGCAACCAGAACCACACTGGCTCTGACATGGTTCCAGCAACTAGTGTGAAAAGGGTTTGAATTAGTCTTTGTGTTACTGTGGCCAGTCTCCAAGGCTAGCCTAGTCAGCCAACATGCATATTATCACTGTGAAAAGGGAGGAAGAGAAAGACTATTGAAGAGCTTTTGGAATAACAATCAGAAGTGGAGAGATATTAAAACACCATGCAGTTCTGCCGATCATTGGATTATTCAGGCTGACTGGATATAACATGTTAGCATATTCCTCTCAGCCACAGAGAGGTGTGCAGTATTCAGCCCCTTATTTTCTCCTCCTCAATCTTGTTCTACATCTAAATGGAATAAAACCTTAAGGTGTCTGGGCAGCTTAGTGTGTAGACCATATTTATGGAGATGGGTCATGAAAGTCATGAAACGTTAGCAGTTGACGCTGATCTGATTTGGCACAGAGCTCCTGAAATGAGATTAACGAGGGGAGAAAAACACCTGACTTAGAAATATTTAAAAGAAAAACAGTTTCTGTGGAGAAATAGCTTTGTTAAACATGCTAAGAGCTACGCGAGGGTGATTTGTCAGGTTTGAGAAACGCTTGAGATCCCGACGGCGAGGGAATGTTCCGCTCATTTCTGACATGTGGTTATGCCCGGTCATATTCCGATGCCTCATCTGATTCGTCATGATGTGCCCGATGGGTTCCTGAGTTTTGATAATCTATCACTGAGAAGCCCATCTTAATGCTCCCAGTGATGCTTGGAGGCATTAGCTGTTATTTGCAAAGTAAAACTGTCTATTCAACAACAGCTAGCATAAAGCTTTCGATAAGTGATCTTACTTTTTCCTCACTCATCAAATTCTCATTAGAGTAAAAAAAAACATGAATTGCTGACAGCACTTAGTGGCACAATTAAAAAGCTTTTTGATGAACCACGATAGTGTGTGCCTTTTTGATGATGGGACCTTTAGCTACTAAGAAATAGGAGCTTCAGGTTACAGTTTTCAGCTTCCTATGGACTTCTCATCAGATCTAAACACTTCCTCCAATCATTTGAACTTTAATAGCTAATCAGTCAGTGAAACCCATCCATCGGCCAGAGGGGATTATTATATATTTTTATACTAAGTCTTAGTTTGAGGACTCTGGGTTTGTGATGAACTTTTATACCTTTTAGAGTTTGAGGGAAGCCAGTCCCTGGAGGATAAAAGTCCTGTCAGGTCAAGACTCTAGATACCTAAAGACATAAACATTTCTGTTATCTGTCATGATAACTCAATGATGTGAGGTACAGAGCCAGATGGTCCTTTGGGGAGTGGCTTGAAGTGTTCCTCAGCATGTTTCTCGTCAAGACTAGCATTCCATCCCACATCACCTGTCTGTCTATTCCCATCGCCAGGATCTTTCACAAAGCACCAAAACTGCACTCTGACCCTAATGGGCATGTTCCAGGACAATTGTTCCTATCAGTCTCGAAGGGCTAGGAAAAAATAAGGTTTTGTACAGTCACACTGCAAATAATTTACCCATGTTTCACAATGGGCCACTGGGCACAGGTTTACAATGTCACATGTTAAGGGACAGAGGGGAAGGGGGGTTGAAGGAGGACCCAGGGGTTTGGAGTGTTGGTGTTAACCAACCAGGGCCCAGATTCACAAAACACATCACGGAAAAACTTAAGAAGCTTCTTAAGAAAAAAAATAAGAAGTTCATAAGATAGTTCGTAAGTGCAATTCCTCAATAATACCTTAAGATTTTATGATTTTCTTACAAACTTCTCAAATATCTTCTTAAAAATCTTAAGATGCTTGTTGCTTGTCAATTGTTTTAGCTAGCTATCTAGCTAGCAATAGCATTCATGTTAGCATATCTCTTACTGAAATTACTGTGCTAAAACATGTTCTTGGGTTTAAAATAATCAATACTGAAACTTTCAGATGAAGTTTGTGAGTGAATTAAACATGTTTAATTGCTTTCAGGAGCTTTTTCTCTCAATACCCTGAGTTTAAGACAAGGGTTTAACCATCTTGCAATTAACAACATTTCCAATAACTTTATTTTCAAGAATCTCATTTCTAGGTCCATGCTCTTGGACGTGTACAGTAGTTATTACCTAGATCCATGCTCTTGGACGTGTACAGTAGTTATTACCTAGGTCCATGCTCTTGGACGTGTACAGTAGTTATTACCTAGATCCATGCTCTTGGACGTGTACAGTAGTTATTACCTAGATCCATGCTCTTGGACGTGTACAGTAGTTATTACCTAGGTATATTATCTTGGACTTGTAAAGTAGTTATTACCTAGGTCCATTCTCTTCAAATTGTACAGTAGTTATTACCTAGGTCCATGCTCATGGACCTGTACAGTAGTTATTACCTATGTCCATTCTCAGACTTGTACAGTAGTTATTACCTAGGTCCATGCTCTTGGACCTGTACAGTAGTTATTACCTATGTCCATTCTCAGACTTGTACAGTAGTTATTACCTAGGTCCATTCTCAGACTTGTACAGTAGTTATTACCTAGGTCCATGCTCTTGGACCTGTACAGTAGTTATTACCTATGTCCATTCTCAGACTTGTACAGTAGTTATTACCTAGGTCCATGCTCTTGGACCTGTACAGTAGTTATTACCTAGGTATATTATCTTAGACTTGTACAGTAGCTATTACCTAGGTCCATTATCTTAGACTTGTACAGTAGTTATTACCTAGGTCCATTATCTTAGACTTGTACAGTAGTTATTACTTAGGACCATGCTCTTGGACCTGTACAGTAGTTATTACCTAGGTATATTATCTTAGACTTGTACAGTAGTTATTACCTAGGTCCATGCTCTTGGACCTGTACAGTAGTTATTATCTATGTCCATTCTCAGACTTGTACAGTAGTTATTACCTAGGTCCATGCTCTTGGACTTGTACAGTAGTTATTATCTAGGTCCATTCTCAGACTTGTACAGTAGTTATTACCTAGGTCCATTCTCAGACTTGTACAGTAGCTATTACCTAGGTCCATTCTCAGACTTGTACAGTAGTTATTACCTAGGTCCATGCTCTTGGACTTGTACAGTCGTTATTACCTAGGTCCATGCTCTTGGACGTGTACAGTAGTTATTACCTTGGTTCATGCTCTTGGACGTGTACAGTAGTTATTACCTAGGTTCATGCTCTTGGACGTGTACAGTAGCTATTACCTAGGTCCATGCTCTTGGACGTGTACAGTAGTTATTACCTAGGTCCATGCTCTTGGACTTGCGCGTCTTGATGATCTCAAGCTGATTGGCATTGTCGCCAAACTGTTTGGTGCGTTTCTCTGACATGCTCTGGCGTCCAAACCCCTCCCTCTGAAAGGAGTCTTCTGGGTCTTCTGTGTCCGGACTGAGGGAGCTGGGGGAGAGATGGAGAAAGAGAGGAGAGGACAGGAGTGAGAGACTAAAGATCAAGGAGTGTGTGTTGGTGATATCAGTTAATCACCATTCAGAAACATTCAGTACATCAACAGCAATCCATATCTCTGCTCTAAATAAGTCAAAACAATATGGTTATTAAATTATGTTAAAACTTGATAATGGATAACTACTACACAAATATACACCCCTTTGGTTTAACTGCCATAAAATAGAGACTTGGCTCTGGACACTACGAGCAGGCCAGACGAAGCATGATATTGGATGATAAAATCTCTAAATTAATATTCACACTCATACACAATATGCCTCCCCATGGCTTCTAGAACAATGGGGAGGAGATCTGATCAGAACAGCTGATAAAGTGCTTCAGTTGTGCCAGTGTCCAAAAATCCACACACACACACACACACACACACACACACACACACACACACACACACACACACACACACACACACAGCTCTGCTGTGCTCTGTAGTGACTGCTCTCATCAAGGACACCTCCACCTCCACAGAGTTCACAGGGGGAGATACGTGGGTGTGATGCCCAGCGAGGTGGTGCTCTGCTGGGGTCACAACCACTCAATATCCCCCTGTCTGGGGCAGTGGTGGGCCCAGCCCTCCATAGCGTGCTCCCTTTGAGCGGCCCTATCTCTGTCTGGATCTTAATTGGAAAGAGGAGAGGAGCAGGAAAGAGGGCAGGCTAGGCGAGCCAGAGAACAACATTTGCATGCCAAGGAGAGTCGCAATTAAGTTGAGAAAATGT